>NW_027052771.1:0-204932 GCF_011386835.1 Chrysemys picta bellii | reverse complement strand
ACCAACCTGGGTGGGTCTTCCATGGTTTGGCCATTCGGCCAAGTCATAAAAAGCCCAAATGAATCCTTTCTGGGGCAGTAAAGAGTCCAATAAATTAATAGTCCTGTTGTCCTTGATAGGGTTTTCAGCCCCACCTCTGGGCCCTTTAAATTCAGCCCTTTGCTCGGGCTCTCAAATAAGCCCTGTCCCCTTCTTGGGGTTTATGCCTCTGTGGCCAGTGTGGGAACCTGGAAACTACTCCAGTTTCCACCCAGGGACCCAATGCACAGCAGCTATGCATGGCTCGACTGAAATTAGTTGCTGCTTCTTCCCTGGGCCTCTTCCTACCTGACCCCTGGTAGCTTCACCCTTAGTTCAGGGTTAAGGTTCTTAGGTTCCCTCTCTCTCTCTGTACAAACCCAGCTTAAGCAAACAGAGCCAGAACCAAATTCTGGTTGTCCCTGAAGCTGCTTGGGCCAGAGGGGAGCTCCCCTCTGGTCCCAGCCAGGAACTCACTCACTAAAGCCCTGCAGATCCTTTTATCTGAGCCGACTGGGCTCTCATTGGCTGCTTCCAGGAGGCCTCTCTAGGCAGGCATGGAGCATGCATCTTTGCTGCTCCTTTCCTGTCACTTCGCTGCTTCCTGGAACAGGGCGTAGTAGGACCCCGGGGCCTCCTGTAGGGAGCTGGCAAGGCCAGGTATACCCCATCACACAAACACACCAATTCAATTCATTGCTCAGGGTATGAATCTTTATTATTCCGCATTACCAGGATACAGCAGGAAAAACAAAAAAATAAACCCCACAACCAATTCAACCACTTTCTTGCCACCCACCTGGTTGAGACCCCAATTTAAAAATCACCATTTTTAAAACAATTCAGATTTTAAGCTTGTGTGCAGGGACTTGGTCTTCCTTCATATCTGTAAAATGCCTAGCACACTGCTGATGCTATACATTTATGCAAAACTCCAACTTCTAAGTTTAATGAGCAGTGGGAACCCTTGTGAATTTGGTCTTCCCTTACAGACCTGGAATCCCATAATATACAGCCTTTAACAGAATGATTAAAAAAATTGTTTCTCCCCAGAAAAATCAGAGGAATTTAAAAAAAAAAAATTCAACTTTTTTTAAACAGGGTTCAGTTCCCTACTGGTCACATTTGAAACCTCAGCCTTATGCAGACACAAACTTTCAGCTGTTCTTCCGATGGCCAAAGGATAACCCTCCAGAGCACATGGCGGAGTTTTGGGTTTGTCCCTGCTCTCTCAATGGACGCAGTAAACTCCCTGAAGGAACATTACAGATGACCCAGAAACAAACAGTTGTTTTAACAAACAATCCATACTACAAAACCTCACAACAAGCAGAGGTCATATGTGAGTACAAAAAAGTGATTAGTCATTGACAAGCAGTCTCCAAAAAATGTGCCCCACAGTTCCCTTTAAAAAACAAAAAACATATTGTCTTAGTGTGTAACTTTTACACAAGACAAAATAGGCCAAATTCTTCCATTGATTTCAGTGGAGTTATTCCAGTGATATGTTTGGCCCTACAGGTTTAACTTCACTTAGACAATATTAATTTCTTCCAGTAGGAACTAGTTTGCTCATGAATTAATGTTTGAACAGCTGTGGCTGTCCAGTGGCTTATGTGGAATGGATTTATAATCAGAGTCCATTTTAATAGGGTCTGTAGCACAAAACGTGGGCACCCTTGCTGAAAATCTCAGGAAGAAATTGAATGGCCATGGAAACCATTTTTACCTTCTCAACCCCTCCACAACAGATTGGGGTCACAAAGTCTGATCCAAAACCCGCTGACATCAATAGAGGTCTTTCCATTGACTTCAGTAGGTTTAGAATCAAGACAGATTCCCTGTGCTGAATCAGTTCTGTGGATAGGGGATCTCAATTACCAGGGCTATCACAATATGGCACTTTTTATGAAGAGCAAATTAATTCCAACAGAAACCTAAAGGGACAGAGTGAAGTGGTTTTGACTAGAGTCACCTGTTTCTTTCACTTCACATTTAAGGCAAAAAAACAAAACAAAACCCCTCATATTCCCCAAAGTCTCTCCCTGCAGCTGCAGTAAAATTAAATTACAGCTGGGAGCATTCTCTTTTATATCAGAGAGTTAAGCATTGGATTTTTTTGAGCTCATTATTACGGTTGATTAAATTCTGCCTGAATTGAGAGCAACAGGAGTGCTGCGTCAGCTCAACGGGCTCATCGTTTGAACTCGGCGCTACCTGGGGAGAATGAAAATCAGAAAAAGCAATCACCCTCGCCACAATCCCCTTTTGCCAGTGGGTCATTGCCGATGAAAATTCATATTGGCCTCCCTCCACCCACGCAGCTCCTTCCTCCGGGTTCTGAATCACAGCAGCGTTCCTCAGGCCAATGCGCCACTGGAAGAAAATTTCCTCAAACTCATCAAGGCCATTCTACTCACCGTGCTGAACTCACTCAACTGCCTGTTGAGCAATGGTGAGCTGGAGTGTACTCGGAACTTCATTCCAAAAAAGCGATTGATGGCCCTGTAGTTTTAGCTGTTCGCACGACTGGAGAAAATTCTATAAGCAGTGCCGGATTCAAGTGGTCTTTCAAATCTTGGATTGAAGCAGCAGTTTCATGAGGATTGCCCGATCTCACTCTTAAATGGGTACAGGGACAAGATCCAACATGGACGAGGGAGAATCTCTCAAGCCTGAAATGCACGTGTACACTCAGCTATATTGTGTGAGTGTGGCATTCTGTTGCATCGTCTCTAACCGGTCTGAGGAATCCTCCACGAGGAGGCAATCTCCTACCAGCGGGTTGAGCTGGCGTTCTGCTTGCTTTCCACTGCTGGAGGGCACATGGGACAGAGAACCATGATCTGGCCTGTTAATGCCATCATGTGATTACCATGCCTGCACCAATTAGAGCAGAGCTAATTGTTCACAATGAATTTATCCATCAAGCTCCACCTCTCTCTTTTCACAACTTGGCACTTTTTATGATCATCAAATTAATTCAAACAGAAACCTAAAGGGACAGAGTGAAGTGGTTTTGACTAGAGTCACCTGTTTCTTTCACTGGGCATTTAAGGCAAAAAAACCAACCCCTCATTCTCAAAAGTCTCTCCCTGCAGCTGCAGTAAAATTAAATTACAGCTGGGAGCATTCTCTTAGATATCAGAGATTTAAGCCTTGAGGAGATGGAAATTCTTGACTGTATTAGTCATTCACTAATTTCTATGACACAATGTCCTGCAGAAATAACGTAATGTTTCTGATGAATACTTGATCTTCAATCTTTGAAATTCGTGCTGCTACACAGCTAATATGGGCTGGCTTCTGTTCAGTGACCAGAATTTACATAAATATTACAGCCAAAGGTACAATTCAGGATTTGCTTTCAGAGGCTGAGGTTGAAACATGTAGCAAGAATTCATACAGGCAGGTTGTGACAGAGTGCTGGCTGGGATGTTGTCCAAGATATACGTAAAAACCAGTAGATGATTGCCCCAGTGTTTGAGACTTCGCCATATTAACATCATGACATCTGAGTGGCTCCTAGGTTACCCTAGTTCCCAGTCCTACTGTAGTTCTAGATGAAACGTCAAAAACTAATAAGTTTTACTAAGTAGTTCTGTAGCACACTGATGCCGATAGAAACAAGATATGAATTTGGAGCCTTCCTCTGCACATGGCTAATCTGTCAGCCACATTTTGAGCCCATAGCTTATCAGCCGGGATCCTAGAAATCGTTTCCCATGGGAAAACGTGGACAACAGAATGTGCATTTTTACAGGGAATCTTTAGTTTTAGATTTTGTGAAAAAAAACTATTAACTAAATTTTACTGAAAATACCAGTGTCACTTTTTCAATTTGTGCAACCTCCCTCCTCTTGTGGTTGATTTTTGGGTGCACTTTACATTTAGAGTGAAACCCCATTTATCCAATCTGACAGGGACCAGGACCAGATTGGATAATCAAAATTGGGATAATCAAGAGAATTGACAAAGCGCTTTCTATCCCTTATTTTAAGATGGGGGTGGGGTGGCTTGAGCGTTTTGCTACACATGGCAGGGGCTCGAGCAGTCAGCCCCAGCAACTGAGGGGGGGAGGGGAATCTCAGCTCTCCTTTCAAATTCTCAAAAATTTAGAGGATTTTGGCAAAGCAACATGGTCAAAGCCCCAGATATTGCTATTGACCTCAGTAAGTTTGGATTGAGCCCTGAGTACAGCACAGAAAAAGGAACAACACAACCAGCAGAATCTTCTCCGAGCAATGCTCAAAAATAAAGTATTGGTGCAGACTCTTTTGGCTCTGTTAGTTGGTTTAAATAACATTGATCATGAGAGGTTGAGTGGTGAAGGCTTAAGGATGGAGAATTAATGAGCATCTCTGGCAAGACATCTGCAGGCAGCACCAGGCACAGAGTGGATATATCCTCTATGCAGCCTCAAGTAAAGTATCTTAGCTTGGAGGAGACCTCTACTAGTTTAAAAACAGATCTGACACATGTCAGGGTCCATTGGCAGGAAGCGAGGATTCCAAAGCACTTTGGGAAGGTTAAGGTCTAAGGGTATGTCCACACTACCCGCCAGCAATCGACCTGTCGGGGATCGATTTATCGCATCTCATCTAGACGCGATAAATCGATCCCCGAACACGCTCCCTGTCAACTCCAGAACTCCACCAGGGCGAGAGGCGTAAGCGGAGTCAATGGGGGAGCCGCAGCCATCGATCCCGCGCCATGAGGACGGGAGGTAAGTCGATCTAAGATATGTCGACTTCAGCTACGCTATTCTCATAGTTTAAGTTGCGTATCTTAGATCGACACCCCCCCCCCCAGTGTAGACCAGGCCTAAGACTCAGTAGTGCAGGGCATGTGCCATGGTGAACAAAAGAAGTGGTCAGATATCAAGCAGCCTTTTGAGGAGAGACTAACCAAACACCAGGAGGTCTGTGAGGCCACAGATGGGACCCTGCTGCCACTGACCCTGACCAATATTGAGCACCAGGTTTGATGCTGCTCCCCTCCGAAATGAACATGGGGGAAGAACAAGGATAATCATACAGCATTTGCTGTCCTCCTCACTGCAGCTGCAAGGCCATCACCCTCCTTGAGCTGGCAGATGCGCCACCTGGTCAGCACACGCAGCAAGAGAATACCAGGATCCCAGACACTGGGACGCATGCAGGGTCCACACTGTTGATGGATGGCTAGAGGACCCCCCCACTGCCATGGGGGAAACATGGCACCGTTCCCTATCACTCCAAAGGCTGGTATAGAAGGAGAGACACTTGGACTAGGACATCAAGGAGCACCAGCCCATGACAACCCCCAGAGGCTGCAGTACTAGGTGCCCCACTCAGGGGCAGGGGTTAGCCAGGTGAACTCTGAGACCCTCCAGACCAGGGTTAAAGGGAGCACTGTTCATAGCAGCACATGATGAATGGCCTGCCATACCAATCCTCTCTTGTGTGGGGTGGGAACAAGACAGGAGTGGACACTGTTTTCCAAACTCCAGGATGGAGGGATGAGGCAGGCAGTGCCCTCATCGCAGCAACATGGAAGTAACCAGGGTTGAGGGGGCTGGTGGGCCCCCCAGTCACCCTGCTGGGAGATTAATGGTGGGAGCCTGTGCAATCGATATAGAGTGTTAGGGGGTGGCCCCATTCAGGGTGCAGTAGAGCACTGGGGAACCAAGTTGATAATCCTGTAAGGTAATGGTCTATGCTCGTCAGATCACCAACAGACCAAGGAAGAAGGGATTTGGAGGCAGATGCAACTTGAAGTAGCCATTGCTTGGATATCACTACCAACCCCTAACAGAAAGGGCCTGCTGCCCCTCCATGTCCACTTCAAGGACAGAGTGCAGGCCACAGCAACCGCACCAAGACAGCCGTGTACCCCCCCCCCCGCCCCAAGTACAGTGCTGGCTCAGTCTCCAAATGGCCCCAGACAGAACACACCCACAATGCCAGTAGGCTTTCCAAAAACCTACGAGAGTACAACTAGTGCCCCATTGCCAGAGATTGACGATCATATCTAATTCCTATTGGCATGATTTAGTGGCTGGCTGGACCATCACAAGGTCCTTCTCACCTGCCCTGGCTCGCCATCAGCCACCACAATCCCAGAGGAAAATCCTCATGGCAGGTGGCCATCCTGGGCCCCCAGTGGGCAGACCAGCCCATCCTCAGCTAGAGAAAGCACATCTGCTACTAAGCCACAAAGTTGCCATTGCCTCTGTTTCCACAGCTTTCTGCCTCGGTTTCCACAAGTTTTCTGCCAGCATAGTCATCTAAAGCCCTGGGATCATGAGTCAGAATCCTACCGAGAGGATCTGCATGGACACTGCGGATCCATAAACTTCCTTCAGTTCCACTGATCATGAGATCTTGATACTTCTGCGGTATATACCTCAGGTATGTTTTCAATTGGCTCTCATAGAATATCAGGGTTGGAAGGACCTCAGGGGGTCATCTAGTCCAACCCCCTGCTCAAAGCAGGACCAATCCCAAATGGTAGAGCTGTGCGATATAGCAACCTGCGTGGAACTTTAAGGGAGATCAGGTTGGAGGAGGGACAAGGTTGGAGGCAGCACCAGGAAGTCAGTCTGTGTGCACATGGCTTGAATGCTAAGCTGCACTTCCGGCACCTCTGTAAATAATTGCTTTAAGCTAGAGCTAGTTTAGTAACATCAGAATAGGAGTCCTCTTGTGTTATTACCCAGCACAAGGTACATCAAACTGGTGCTTACTTGTCTGTCCTAGCGCTTGCCTTCTGTGAAGTACCACAGAGGCTCAGTCATATGTCCTGTGCAACCTGACTAGGAAGCCATTAGTGGTGTTAGTGAACAGATGCTGGCTACAGTGCCTTCAGCATGCTGAAAGTGCCCAGCTCACATCTCCACCTCAACCCATCTGGCACAGTTCAGTGACTTGCAGTGTGTCTGGCTGAGATTAGCTCTGGCTGAGCCACAGCCCAGATAGCATTGGGGTCGTGTTGGTAAACTCAGGGAAACAAATAGAAAAGGCCAGTTTTATATTGACTCCTGCCTTTTCTTACTGGGTTTGCCATTTGAGAGAGATCAGATGCTCAGCTGCGGCTGGATGCTCAAAACTGCCTTTTTTCAAATCTGCACTTGTAAAACGGCTGCAGCTACTTCTTTCAGATGCAGGCAATTCTATGTGACCTACTTAGAGAGCATTCAGGTAGTCTGAAGGGTTACATACATTTGACCATTCAGGAAATTAAATTAACAGAGAATGCAGCTGTCTGCTATTAAGTAGTACTTCATTTTATTACAGATTACATCACTGCTCTGAAGGCCACACTGAGTTCAAATTAGAGTCCAGACAACAAAAATCCTATCAAGAAAGTACAATCCAGTACAAAACCCTGAATGCCATTAAAGGAAAAAAGAAAATTGGGTAGCTTCCTCTCCCCCCTCCCTCATTTTCGATTTCAGCTACAGAATTTCATCAAGAATACACATGCATAAAGCCACATATTACCAGAAGCAAAATTGATCTGAATACATTGTAAGTGCTTATAGCTGTTGCTTATAACTGTTGCATAGACTACCAGACTAGCAAAAATTATCCTCCTGTCTCCAAAAACAGAGTGTATAATACAATGGGTGAAATATTTGGGAGACTAATGAAGTTAGAATGTAGTTTGTAGCTGTACAAACACATTAATATCTTTCATTGAAGCGATATAATTTAATCCTGCATTTGTTCTGAAGTCCAGATTATGAGCTGGGAAGGTGGAAGGAATGTTTGGAGGAGAGTTGCTTGCTAGCTAAGACAAACTTAACTGTGATGTTCTAATAGAATATCAGGGTTAGAAGGGACCTCAGGAGATCATCTAATCCAACCCCCTGCTCAAGGTAGGACCAAACCCCAGACAGATTTTTGCCCCAGATCCCTAAGTAGCCCCCTCAAGTACTGAGCTTACAACCCTGAGTTTAGCAGGCCAATACTCAAACCACTGAGCTATCCCTTCCCCCCAGGGGCATGTGGGATTGCGAGGCACCTCAGCCTTTAGTGCGTGGCAGTCTTGTTTGTGCCAGCTGTGGACCAGCTCCCTGAAAGCACTCGCCCATGGCTGCACAAGCACTGACTTCCAGCCTCAGTCTCTCTCTACAGGTAACCATAGATTACACACCAGTCCCCGTTTCCTTGGAACATTCCCTGCTGTCCAGCCCCGTCACCACTGAAAACTGGGAATTACCTACTGCTCCCAAGTGGCCTGCTGCTCCCAAAGAAAAGCCCACCCCAGCTGTAACTTTCAGCTGAGGACCACCATTTTGCTTAACACCACAGCACTTAGATAATAAATGTACTCTCGCTTTCACTATAAAGAACAGGGATTCAAAGGGAAGTCAGAATATTAGAAACACGTGTTACACATAAAACAAAATCAGCACACGCTTTCTAGAAACTAAACTGAATTAACAAGTTACCCTCTTGTCTAAAGCAGCTTCTCTTTACCCAAAGTTCTCTCCAGCGTTTTCAGCCACATCTGGGTGAGATTCCACTTTCATGAAGCAAATTCGCTGTCCATTCACTTCCTAGGTGAGCAATGCTCAGGGATGCTCAACGTCGTCCCCGCAATTAGACTCAAGCAAACCGTTGATGGGTACCTCAAAATATGGTTCTCCCCCATCCCCATGTTGCTTTTTTCCCTGTTATTTTTCTTTCTTTGAAGTTTTTGCAATCCTTCATTAACATTCATTTCAGACCGGTGATAGGAGACCCATTATGACCTCTACAATATGTAATTCACATGTAGACAGCTAGCTAAATAGGTCTTGTCTGACAGAAAACCTGCTTTTCACCTTTGCTGGTCACCAGTCCCTAGACAGACTTTGAACTTATTTTCAGTAAATATATGTAACTCCTTACATAGTATCTGAATACACGTTTCACACGGATATCAATGACCAGAGGGACATAGGCTTTTACTAGTGACCCCACATGACACTGATGCTCATTCACAATGTATCTACCCTTTACATCAAAGAGAGATGATCTTCTCTGGGCTACATCCATAGGTGATGAAAGCTTAACATGGAAAGTGGATGTCTGGAAGCCATTTTGTGATGCAATTAAGAACCACGGCAAATTAGATCTTGAACCCATGAAGACTGTTTTATGCTGTTCTTGCAGTACAAGGCAGCCTGGAATCTGGGTTAAAAGGCCAGTAAAGGATTATCCCAGTATTGAGAAATCCTCCAGTGACATCATGACACCATAGTGGCTTCTTCCTTCCTTCCATTCCCACTCCAAAGTACAGTTCTAGATACAAGGCTGTTCCCTTGGAGATTTTAAGTTTTACTAAGCATCTGCCCTTTTTTAAAAGTGTCATATCCCCACTACCAAAACCCAGTAGCTAATTTTTAATGTGTTTTCAGGATAAAGCAGTGCATTTAATCTGTGACAAAGTGTTCGTACCTTTAATTAAAGGAAATTTCCTTCAAATACCATGCAGGTTGACAGTGGGAGAAAAACACAAGCTAGATGACAGAAGCAGCTAGAGGGATGTGCAGAAGAAACCAATAAAAGGTGCAGCTGATCTGGTGCAGCAGGGGAAGGGTCCTTTTAAATTGATACGTGCATTGTAAAGCCATGTTGTAGCAAATGCTGAACTGGGCTGTGACAATCCAGGAAGCAGGGATATCACCCTAGGTCAAATTATAACAGGTAATGTGCCATCTTAAAACTTGTACTATTGCATTATGGAGCCACGTTCTCAGCCAGCTGCTCTCAGAACTCTTATGAGCCAAGTTAGTTGCACAGGTTTTAACACTTGGGCAGGCATCCTCATGGGCTCAGACACTTCTTCAAACTGTGATTTCTCTGGCTCTATTCTTTGCCAATGTACCCTACCCAACTATGTTGCAAATCGCTGCATGTAACACGCTATTTTTGGTTATAAAAGCCCCAGCAGGGAGGCACATTTATTTTGAAAGTAGCTCATTATCTCCCTTCACACTCTTGATTCTAGTGTTTCTTGTTTTTAAAAGCTCTGTTTAAAAGCTTCCAAGCAAGTGCTTTGCCCGCCTCAATGGCGCATTGACATTTGGATGGCTCCGATTGCTTTAAGGCTTATAAGTTTACATGAACTTGGTTCTCTTTCAATCCCTATCAATACTCAAAACTCGAGACTAAAGTTCCATTTGGCTTTGGACAAAAAGCCAGAAATTTGGGGCTGTTGCCTTATAAAAAACAAAATTTACTTCCATAGCAATGTAACAAGATCCCGCAGAGCCTGTTCTATTAGCACTGGATCCTGTGACTGTCTGATGCACAGCAGGGAGATCTACTGCCATATAAGCAGCAGCAAAAGAAAAGCACTGCACGGAGCCTGGCCCCGGTCAGAGGGTCTGTCCTTGAGTGTACACTGGGCTGTTTGGACGTTGTCACCAGAGTTCCTTCCTCTTGGCTCTGGTCAGGGCCCCAGCACCTGCTCTACGATGTCGGGGTGGTTTTCCTCCTCCAGTTCCAGACCCAAGAGACTCAGCTCTCAAGCTGGACCCCGGATTGTCCGCCTCTTCCTGTGGGATCAATGAAGAGAACGAGATGGGAATAACACAATGGAATTGTCTCAAAGTGGGGGTCAGACTCTCTTCCTTCGAGGCCCTTAGCAGGCTGTGGCGTGAAACTGAGTTCACAAGTAGAAAGAGAGGAATGTTTCACTCTCAAGGTAAGTCAGCATCAGGGCTTCCCTTCAGGGTGAGGCTGTTGGGCAGCAGTCTTCTGGGGAGCTCCTGCCTTCAGCCAGCCTTCTCTCCGGGAGCTCAGGACTGAAGTTCTGCTCTGCTCTCTGGTCTGCCATCGGCTGAACCGGGTTCTTCCCTTTTAAGCTCCTCCCTCCAAACCTGACACCTCTCACCTAAGCCCCCATTGGCTTGTTAAACCCGTGTTGCCCAGTGTGGGGTTTGTATACCCCATCACAGAACCAGGGTTGTTGTATACCCCATCATAGAACCACAGGGGGGAACTCAATGGTTTGAGCATTGGCATGCTCAACCCAGGGTTGAGGGGGCCACTTAGGAATCAGGGGCAAAATCAGTACTTGATTCTGCTAGGGAAGGCAGGGGACTAGACTCAAAGACCTTTCATTGTTCTAGGAGATAGGTATATGTCTATATATTAAACCACCGGTGCTGTCAGGTGTCCATGGTGTGGCTACCTTAGTTTTTTCACATGTGCTGATTAACACGACAACATTTCAAAGCTGCAGATGCAGAAGCATTCCCAAAATGGCTGTGCCCATTCCCAACAATCAGCCCCATCCCCCTTCCCTGGGAAAGCCTGGGAGAACTCACGAGTCTTGCTGTATGCTCTGTTGGCCTCTGCTCTCCTCCCTATGGGCAGAGTCACAATCCGAGCAGAGCTGAGTTGAAAAGGCAAATAGGCCATACTCCCCTGCAGAGCTGAGTAAGGGCTCTGACAACCTAGCCCTTATAAACCAACACACACACACTTTACACAACAGCTATAGCTCTGGAAAAAAAAATGCCAGTGGCACTATGGCTAATGTCTGTTCTGCCACCGTGTGGCTAATGTCTGTTCTGCCACAGAAGTCCCAAGCACAATAGGCCTCTGGGCACCACACTAATGTAAGCTCAGTGGCAAAAATGTTAGTGCAGACTTAAGGATCCTTGGTGGTCTGTCATCCCCTTGCAGAATGTGGAATTGAGCAAAATTCAAAACTTCTGTAAACCAGGAATACATAGCGAAGGTTGCCCATGCAACCTTAACTCTGCCGTTTTTCAGCAATACCCCAATACACCCCACTAACACACACACCTTTATTCTGCCAAGGCCAGAGATGCTGAAATGTACAAGCTTTTCACTTCCTTTTCCATCCTATTCACTCTCACCCATAGGATTCCATCTATGTTCAAGCAGGAAACATCACCCTAAAGTCTTCAATCCCTGCTATACAAATGTTTCTATTGCCTTTCTTTTCTGCATGCAACCCATCTCACATGCAGGGCCTGGAGCGAAAGACAACTATGTTACAGTGGAATGGTGCTCCTGGTTAGAGGGGGGAGTTTGGCAGGACCTGCCAGAGAAATCAAAGACAGGGGTTCTGTTCCAAAATACTGTTGGACAGAAAGATCCTTTGGCCCCATGCAATAGCTCTACTCCACCTTCATGAGGTGCACAGCTTATGTTTCTTTGCCACACAGTACACATTTTCTGGCCAGCCATGAACCCTATAATTTCTCTATTAATGTTCTTTTGCCACTTAATGGCTTTCATATCAATGTAGTGATTATTCAGACGCTCAGCCAAATCAGAAGGAACAATCACAGCTCCTGAGCACAATCCTCTGATGCGGTCCAGATCCGCTCTCCTACATCGCATGAGATGTGCGCCAGGAATAAAAGGGCCAGATCATTTCCACCCAAGTGAATCACCTCAACCTCCAGTAGATCACAGCCTCTTAAGTCACCAGCCAGATGCTGCTGAGTGGGCAAAACGTGATGCCAATGCAGGCAGTTGCGCTAACTCACTTGCATGCCTTAGGGGGTCCAAAATGGTGTCCTCCAAGCTGCATGATCTCACCTGTACCACGCAGGCAAGGATGCGCTATGTCCTCACCTTCATAGCCCCTGTGCCGTCATTCTAAGCGCGTCCCTGGGGGACAGACAGAATCATCCCATGGAGTGCCACTTAAACAATGCAGCCTTACCATACACAGATGGCATGTCACTGAATGCAGGTCACTTTTCTCCCCACAAGTCAGCCTGTGGTCATCAATCCCTATGTAGTGGGGTACTCCTTGCTCTCCTGCAACCTCATGATCCAGGAATGGCTCAGAATCACAACCCTGACAGCACTCACATTTCTTCTCCCTCAGCGGTCAAGGTACTTGCGCCATCGCTTCCAGGTCTCCATGCTGTGTCTCTTTGGAAACACCACATTAGTCTGCCCAGAGATCAGGAAGTGGCCACTTGCCCCTATGTCTCCCCCAGGGGCTAGTAAAAGAAATTTTTCCTTAAACAACCAATCCAATGCTTGCCTACCACCCATCCTCATTTCCTGACCCTTCTGCAGCCACAACTCCTCTCCCTGTCTTCCCCCTCCCCAGTCTTCTATCTCCAGCTCCTCCCCGCTGGATATAACAAATATTGGTTAGTCCACTTCCTGAGTATTCTGTTGTATTGACAGTAAACCTCCCCACCATATAAAAAATTACATTGTAACAGACAAAAGTAGTAGCAAGCAACATGAATTAACAACTCTATTGCACAGGTATACAAATGCTCAGGCTATTGGCGCTGATACGTTGAGTGGGGCAATGGTGTTGGCACAGTCCCTAGAACTTCCCAGATAAGCATAAGTGGCTACCTAGAAACCCGGTCATGGTTTTGTTTTGTTTTTTGATGGTATAATCCTTCCAGCCTGCACATGTACGCAAGCGACATACTGAATGTGTTTTAAACACCATCCCCTAAAGACTTGGTGTGTGCCATGCACTCTTGGGTAAAACTCCAATTGAGATCGTTTTGACCCACCTTGCATCAATAATTTGATCTCCAGCACGCTGCAATAAAAAAAAAAACATCAGAAGTTTTTGAAAAGTGGTTATTTTTTCAGGGCTTATGTCTTTGCACCTCCCTATTTCAAATGATTCCACATTTGGATCACTATGGTATCCTCTGCACCCACCTCAGGAACACTACATTTCAAAGGGATCCAATGAAGCAGGTCAGTTTTAGAGGACTTAGAAAGCTTGAACTTTAAACAGCAGGTGTGACAACCATAACTATACTGGTGCAACCACACCCCTACGATATTAAGCAAGTGTGAAAAGGTGTTAGCCATGCCTTTCCTTGCCAAAGCATGTTACCAGAGAATATTTCTAAGGAATTATCTCCACCTGGTTTTATATTTTATTTCAGGACATAAAAGCCCCCGCCACCAATGAAAAGGTGAGCTAACCAGACCCAGGAACATAGAGCGGGATAGTGAGTGATTCACTCTAATAGGAAGGTGACTTAGACTCATAATACCCCAAATAAACTATCATTTCTCTCAACGCTGATGGCTTCAACCCCTCCCCTGAGGATGCTGATGTGGTCTGGCGCTGTTTTGTGACAGGCTATGTTTCGGGATACATGGTGGGTTACAATGTGTTCCCAAAGCAGTTGTTCTTGGGGTGTGCATTGGAAGTAGCAGGCTGGAGAGCCATATTGGACAAGGTACTTTCACCCCCTTCCATCTGAAAGTGTCCTGGTAATGGATCATCCTCTGGAGGTTTGTTTTGTGTACAGGCAGCAGCTACGCTACACAGCTCCTGATCTTGTAATAAAACCACTCTGAGAACACACTGTGTACATGTTTGCGCATGCACATATTCTCTGCTCCATGATGTTTGCAATCCTGTTTTTCACGGACATGATTAGTGATCAACTCTGCTGGCCCAGCCACATAGGACTTGCACCCTAGCAATGAGGTGCTTCCTTCCTGTTTTACATGTAGCTCTGGGTTCAATAGCTTTGCCATTTGTACTTGGCACCCACTGGTGGGAAGGAACTTGTGGCATCCACACATCTTCCATAGCTGAATATGGAGAACTCAGTGGATCTTGGTCACCATGGTAAAAGCAGGACAGATCAAAGCAAAGTAATATCTAAAGAAAGCTCCAGATCTGTCACTGTCCATAAAAGCCCTCAGTCAGTGCACAGGAGTGATGCACATCATCAGAAGAATCAATACGTAAAGAAAGCTGTGCCGTGTTTTGCTGTGGACCTACATTAATACCGAGCCATGGCTTTGAACAGACGCACACATGTCCTTCACTAACCACAGAATCTGAAAACTGCTCTAAGGGGAAGCAGGACTTCTGGCATGCTCTGGTGGCATTCAGTGGCTTGGACGGTTTCTATGGCCATTGTCAAGGTTAGCAATCTCCCAGGAGATGGCACCCAAGATGTCAAGGTTATTCTGAAACAAACATGGAAAGGTAGTAGAGACACACAAGGTCACACTGCTGGAGATGTCAGGAAGAGGAGTGCATTCTGGAGCAAAATGGACAGGGACTAGCCCCACCTCTGTCTTTGGCCTTTTGGGTGATGGTGGGCAAATCACGTTGCCTCTGTTTCCCGCTCTGTAAAGTTGGGATAATGATACTAATCTCCTTTATTAAGCACTTTGGGATATAACCGATTAAAAATGCTATAAGAGCCAAAGTATTACAGAAGAGAGACTGTTCCCCACATCTACAGGGAGACTACATCACTGTCATATGCTAATTAACTAATTGCCCCAACACTGGACCCTTCAGAAGCCCAGACTTTTCCAAGCAACAGGCAATATAACATCATTGGGGTCTGAGAATGAGAGGCAGCAGATGGGCACTGCTGAAGGAAAAATGGGACATGCTCGATCCAGGGTTCATTTTATACATAAATACTATCAACACATTTATGGAAGAGTACGCCTCTTGCCTTAGTGCCAAAAGGCAGACATGGGACAGGCAATGAAAAGTCATGCCAGTGAGCATAAGTGCCGCGTAGTCACAGGCAAGGATCAAGAAGTAGAGCCTGCTGCATGAGATGCCGAGAGACGTCCCTTCAGAAGTCAAGCATGGATAACAGGACTACTTCCACAGCTATAGGTGCAGGCAGATCCTTTTCTAAACAGCTATCATAGAGGAAGGAGACCTTGTCAACTCAGAAATGAGAAGTGGCAAGACAGTAAGTTATCTTTGGTGGAGACCCATCTCCACATAAAAAAGGCAAGCATTATTCACAGGTGTCAATCTTATCCCTCCACTGATTCAAATCTAGCACCATCAATCTTACTTTCATGGTCTTTCAAAAGGTTTGTTAACATTTTCTCTTCCCATATCCACACTTTGTTTTTGGGAGTTGGGGGGGGGGGGGGGAGAGGAAATCTGCTAAGAGATGTGTCTCATGTGTCTCAAATGGTTAACAAATGCACTCCATGAAAGGAAAGTGGGCGGGGGGCTGGAGGGCAGGGAGGTGGTCCTGAGAAATGAGGTAAATGCCAAAAGTTCAAAGAACTGACAATTCAAGCTTTTAGCCACTGGTGGTGATAGACAGGTTTTGGGGACAAATTTCATACCCTGCCAATTTTTTCCTCTTCATATACAGCAAATTAGCATGTGGTTACTTGAAAGGTTTTAGTTTTCTATGTCTTGTTGAGGCCACTTTCTCAAAACCATTTTTGCACCTCTTTTGTTGTGTCCCATTGATTCAAACCCTTCTTCCCTCACTGAGCTACCATAGCATTTTCCTTAAGCAAACACTATATTAAGGAAAACTCAACCTCTTTTGGTACCCACTTGACTTCTGGTATCAGCAAATATTTGTTGCACAGCATCCAGCTGCTATGTTCTTCATGTTTAATTAAGCTCTAACCCTTGGGAAGAGATTTAAATAAGTTTTGGGTCCAAGGCCAAAGTGCTCTTTGCTTTTTCAGAGAGTTTTTCCCATGTTTTGCTAAACTAACAAACACCATTGGAAACCTATTGTCTACACTTCTCGACTTGCATGCAGACCAGAGAGCCCATTTGAGAGAGATTGCTATTTGTTCTAAGAAGTGTTTAATCTTTTTTAATTTCTTTACATTTTGAACTTCAATAGGTCAATCATTTTTTCTGTTCTGCAGTATCCCATAATCTTTTTGGTCTGCACAGCACATACCCTCCTTCCCATGAGCTCTCAAGCTACTGAGCTGGACAGATGTTCCCAAATTCTGTGCCCTTTAACTTGCAGTGGGGGGTTTCATTTCAGTGGTTCATCCTTTAATTTTGTTACAAAAAACTGCTCCAGGTGTACCTGAGAGACGGTTGCTCACAGTGTAGAGCATTGCTGACTACAATAATTCTCAGTCCTTAAGTGCTGGGTGTGCATGTGGTTATTCAGCCATAAGCAGGCATGGAGTTATGTGACTAATGACTGAGCCACATAGGGGCTTTCTGTAATCCAGGCACCATTTCTGCTTAGCTTAAAATTATTTTGGCACTGATAAAGTGATCCACCCAAACAAGGTAGTAGACAAAGAGGGAGACCCCATGGGCCTATGGCAGCAGAGAAAGGATTATATTGCAGTTCATTTCAAGGTGGTGTTATAACTGTAGTCTTTTCTGGTAAGAGAAGGAGGCTTCTCCCTTCACGAACTGTAAAAACCATTAAAGAATGGGCCTTTGTCCCATGAGGTCTAGATGTTACCAGCAGGAGTGTTTTCTTTTTTTCAGTGACCAGCTAGAATGGTTAAAAGCAGTAGCTCAATGTTATCCAGGTATTTGTTTATTTATGGGAAGGAAGCAAAGATTTCAGGACCGGCTGGGTTCTTTTAGTCCAGAATTGGGGATGTGTTTCATAGACTCATAGACTCATAGACTTTAAGGTCAGAAGGGACCATTATGATCATCTGGTCTGACCCCCTGCATGCTGCAGGCCATAAAACCGTCCCTACCCCTTCCCTGGACTCTGCTGTTGAAGTCCCCAATCCTGTTTTTAGTGTCTGCAATCGGCAGAGACCCTCCTGCTAGAGATCCCTGCCCCATGCTGCGGAGGAAGGCGAAAAACCTCCAGAGGCTCAGCCAATCTGCCCTGGAGGAAAATTCCTTCCCGACCCCAAATGTGGCGATCAGTAAGACCCCGAGCATATAGGCAAGAGTCTCCAGCCCGACCCCGTTAGCCATTATACTATTTACCCACCATTGCTTGGCTTTCCTTGACTACTATGTTTTACCATTAAACCATTCCCTCCATAAACTTATCTAACTTTATCTTAAAACCAGACAAGTTTCCTCACTTAGGACAGTTTTTCAGTAGTTTAATCACACCCTCTCCCAGAATCCCACCGAAGATGTGAACCTTCTGAGTTACAGTTTAATGCTCAGGAGGCACATGGTAGTTGTGAAGCATATAACATTGACAGACGCTTTGCCCAAGTCTAACCCATTATTGCTGTTTAACAGCACAATAACTACACAGATCCATACAAAAGAGGCCCTTACATATATTTCCCTCTGACTTTCCTCACCACTTCAGAGCCTTCTTTGGGCTGGGGTCAGATCTTCTGGGGTTGTCTAGGTCCATCTGCTGCAGGTCTGAAACATGGAGCTTTCTTCCTTAGCTTGCCTTCTTTGATGTTGGTCTATCCCTTACCTTCCTCCTGCTCAAGCTTCCCTGGGAGGCTTTGAGTCTACTTCTATATTCCCCTATGGACACTTTAGCTTCTTTGTTCTGCTTGGTAACTTTCCACTCTCCACTCCCCCGCCCCTCAGAAAGGTAGGGTAAACTGGTTTCCTCCTAGGATACAGTTAGTCTTTATGATAACTCTTAACTGGTCAATATTTAAGAACTCATTGTCCCTGGTCCAGTGAGATCTTGCTTTCAAGCTTGTAAGCTAAAGTAGATAAAGACCTAGAGATATTCTATGATGCTATGAAGATTGCTGTAACTCCATAATATTCACAGACAGATTCTCAAACTCATGTTATAAATGATATTTTAGGTTTCCCACATCATATTTTAGGTTTCCCACGTCATATTGCTTTTCAAAGTGTATGGAAGTTGGGTTTTTTTATTCTCTCTCTCTCTCTCTCTCTCTCTCTCTCTCACACACACACACACACACACACACACTCTTTGAGGTATTTGTTCTGTCACTATCTTGGTGACCTTGGACCTCTTGTTGACTTATAGTACATCTGAGATGAGAGTAGCTGGCAGGTCTAACATAATCAAGCCTTAAGGATTTCACCTCTCTTCAGAAGTGAGTACATTATTAATTTCCTGATGCACATACACAGGAGGCCAGTGTAATTAGTGCCAATATGAACCATCACCTATGGATTGCTGCCTGTCGACTTCAGAAGCCTGTCCAGTCTTAGAATGATGACTCATTTCTTGGCTCCAGAAAGGTAGCAAGCCATCGTGTCATTCTGCAAGGGACAGGCAGACCTTCTTTCAATTCTTTTGAGTCTGACTCTCCAACAAGGATCTCCTTGGACAACTGGAGAACTCTTTGGAGGCAAGCTTGATTTTCATACAGGTTGGGCCAAGCTGCCATCTACAGGTGTCCCATACATCTCTGTTCCCTGGGATCTGCTGTACCTTGAGAGGTATATTCCAAAGATTCCACACTGAGGAGTTGGCATCAATTCAAAACTTTTATCTGCATGGAATTCGTCCCAGTTCTCTTCTCGCCAGTGGCCACAGCCTGCCTATCTTTATTTCCAGCCATGTAGAATGCCTCCATAGACCTTCATGGGCTAAAGCTTTGTGGCCTTCTGCAAGGGACCCTGCTTACTCAGGGGCTCATGGCCCAGTTATGCAGCCTGTACTCAGAGAGCAAACTATCAATCAAGTAACCAACAGATGAACCAAACACACCACTTACCGAGTCCTGCTACCTCCAAGCACAGAGTTTGCAGCTACTCCCTCCAATTCTCCCCATTAGGTGTGTCTGTTCGTGGCTAATAGGGGAACCTTGAGTAGGAATAGAGAGGTTTTTACTTCTGTATTTGGCACTGGTGCAAATGCTGCTGGGATACGGTGTCTAGTTCTGGTGTACACAATTCAAGAAAGATGTTGCTGAATTGGAGGGAGTTCAATGAAGAGCCACAAGAATGATTAAAGAATTAGAAAAGGATACGTGAAATCAACAGCTCTTTGAGTCTATCAAAAAGGTAAGGGGGGTGATTGCATCTGTCAATAAGTACCTACTTAGGGAACAAATATTTAATGATTGACACTTCAGTTTAACAGAGAAAGGTGTAACAAGCTTGAGTTATGGCTTGAAGTTGAAGTTAGACAAATTAAACCGGAAATAAAGTGAAGGTAATTAACCACTGAGGCAATTTACCAAGGGGTGTGGTGGATTCTCCCTCACTGGCAATATTTAAAATGAAGATTCTCTCTTTTCAAAAAATATCCACTCTAGCATGGAGCTGGGGCAGGCAGGGATCCTGCCTTAGCGGCAGCCCCACTACACTGCCAGAGATTGCAATTGAATGGGAGATCCTCTAGGATTGACCAGTTGGTGACCACTGCTCTATGGATTGTGTTATACACAAGGAGATGAGACTAGATAATCACAACGCTTCTCCGGGGGAGTTTTGGAGGGAGTTTAGAGGGAGAGTAAGATACTTTCCTTCTAGCTGCAGCACTACGGGTAATATTAAGATGGCCAGCAATGGAACAGTGAGGGGTGACCTGCAATGAATGTGCCACGTTCTCTTTCCTGCCTCAAGAGAGAAGGGATTTCATGTGCATGAAGTGCAAGTTGGTGGCTGTGGTGGAGGAGAAGATTCTTGCATTGGAGGGGAAAGTTGAGATGCTTCTGAGAATCAGAAAAGCTGAGGAGTTCCTAGAGAACCAGGCTTACGAAACGCCATTACCCAAGGCTCGAGGAAGAATGGAGCTGGCCACAAATAGGGTGACCAGACAGCAAGTATGAAAAATCGGGACAGGGGGTGGGGGGTAATAGAAGCCTATATAAGAAAAAGACCCAAAAATCGGGACTGTCCCTATAAAAAAGGGACATCTGGTCACCCTAGCCACAAAGGAGTTGGTGAGATTGAAAATCAGAGAAGAGGCCTGTCAGTCATAACCACCAGAGGTAGGTGTAACAACAGCATTCTGTACAACTGGAGACAGATTAGGAACTGGCTGTGGCCATCAGCGATAAGAGGACCAGGAGGAATTCCAGAAGTTTTGACTTACCGGCCCTCCCCATTACCCCAATATGCCAGATAAAGCTTTAACTGTACATAGAATAAAAATAAATGGAAGAAAGGGAAAGTTGATAGTAATGAATATCAGA
The DNA here is from genome assembly GCF_011386835.1 of Chrysemys picta bellii. Lineage (NCBI taxonomy): Eukaryota > Metazoa > Chordata > Testudines > Emydidae > Chrysemys > Chrysemys picta. The sequence continues at coordinate 184,116 of NW_027052771.1, read as the reverse complement.
AGTTAGGAATTGTAGAAAATTGACAAGAGAAGCAAAGGGACACAAGGAGAAGTCTGTGGCAAGCAAAGTTAAGAATAAGATGGAATTTTAAAAATATATAGGGAACAAAAGGCATCGTGACAATCCATCACTAGAGGGAAATGGTAGAATTATTAATAATGCAAAAAAGGTAGAAGCGTTCAATAAATATTTCTTTTCTGTATTTGGGGAAAGCAGATGATATAGTCTCATCATATGATGATAAATCTTTATTCCACTTGTATCTCTGGAGGATGATACACAGAAGCTACTAATGTTAAACACTTAAATCAGCAGGTCCAGAGAACTTGCATACAATTGTTTTTAAAAAGCGGGCTGAGGAGCTCGCTGGACCATTGATGTTCATTTTCAATAAGTCTTGGAACACTAGGGAAGTCTAGAAGACTGGAAGAAAGCTAATGTTATGCCAGTTTTTAAAAACTGGCAAATGTGATGACCCAGGTAATTATAGGACTGTCAGCCTGTCGTAGATATCAGGTAAGATAATGGAATGGCCAATACAGAGCTCTATTAATAAAGAAGTAAAGAACAGGAATATAATTAATGCAAAGCAATATGGGTGTGACATTCTATGCCTTGGGGGGCGCATCCTGTAACCCCCATATTCCTCATTTTTATGTAATTGTGATACAGCATATAAAGCAGGCCGTGTGAGGTATCAGGGGAAAGGTGATGATCTGCTGAAAGTCATTTTTCTACCTAAATATGTATATCATTAATGCATATGAAGTTGTGAGAATGTATTGTATGGTTGTCACTAAAATATGCTGTGGGTTTGGGAGGTGTTGACCTGAATTTGGTGGGTGAATTTTTATGGCTCACCACTGATCGTATCTGACCAGAAGATTTATAGGTTCTTATCCAATTCATACTACAGAGTTTAAGAACTCAGAGTTCTATATCGGGAGAGGATTCTTGGGGTACTCGGCAAGAATGCTTACACTGAGGACAATACCAAATTGATAAAATCTTTATTGCCATTAACATAAAACAAGGAATGCAATGAAACTTATAACTACAAAACAGTAAAAGAATTCCAAAACTCCTGCCAGTAACATTTCTATTATAAGTACCTTAACCTACCATACTCTTACCCTTCCTTGGGAGCCTGGTACTAAGAGGTGAAGGACCACCCTCACTCCTGGCATGCCCGATTACGGGATGGTACTGGCTTCCCCGATGGTTAGGAATGTTGAGTAGTTACTGCATAAACTAAGCTAATAGATAGATGATTGATAGATGATAGATAGATCGTCTCAAGAGTAAAGTACTCCAAGAAACCGAAGCTTCAGGAGTTAGAAGAGTATAGAGCTTAGAACCAGAACTTAGAATTTAGAGGAGCAAGAGCTTATCTCAAAAACTATCCTAAAAGACTAACTAACCAACGCTTATAGGATATTTTATAGGATCCTGATCTATGTAATTCAGGCCCAACCTACTATACTCAAATCTTGTTTCTGTACCCTAAGAAATTTATGGGTACCCTTCTCCTATAGGTTAGTGGATTATGACACTTCCTTTCTAAATATATTAATAAGAATTATCTCACTCCAAAACTGCCACCCTAGGCTCTCTTGATGATCTCGAGTTGTGGTGTACCCTGCGGTTACCAACCAGTTGTAAGAGCTGGATAAACCTGTGATGTGATGTGGATAGTTCCTTCCTTTGGTTCCCCAAAGTTCAGGGACCATTCTTAATGGTGCCAAAGGTTACCAGCTTTTATGCTAACATATTTATAACTGATTATACTTTTTGCTATATAGCAGATCTTACAAGCCGGTAGGCTTCTTGCAGTTCAGCAAAACTTATTAGGAAATACATGTCTCAACACATCCTAAATTCCAATGAATTAATACTGATAAAATAGAAGAATAAAATGGATTAATATTAGAAAAAGAAACATATTAATTAATACTGCTGGCTGAATTAGAAGGATAATAGCTAGCAAAATAATCCTATGGGCTACAGAAGTGCCCAAATACTAGCTCTCCAGAGGGACAAGGGAGGTAACTAGCACCCAGGTGGGTGCTAACCAGACATCACCAGCCATTGTCCAGCAGAGGAGTTACAATTCAATGATTCACTCACAGGAGACACACCGGGGTATTGCTTCACTTTGTGACTCAGCAACACCCACCAGACATGCCTGGACTTGTGTTCTCCAGCCACATGGACTAAGGGTATAAAACAGAACACAGGGGCCCCATGCTTGGCCTTTCCCCTGTCCCCACCTACGCTGCAATCAACAAGGACACTCAGAGGACTGAAGACTCCAACAGAGGAGACTGGCCCAGGTTTAAGGGACAATCGTGTATATTAAGGATGCAATATCCAGTGGGGTGAGAAACTGCTTAATCTAGATGTCACCCAGTCTAACAGGGTTGAGAGTTGAGGCTGCATGCTTATGTTTTCTTTTGGTAACTAACTGATTTTTTGCCTATCACTTATAATCTATCTTTTGTAGTCAATAAACTTGTTTTACTGTTGATCTTTACCAGTGAGTTTGCCTGAAATGTTTGGTAAATCTGATCAGGTTTGCAAAGGCTGGCATATATCCACTTTCCATTGATGAAGTGGTGAACCAATTAATAAAGTTGCACTGCTCGCCCTGAGCGGTGCAAGATGGTATATTCCTGAGGTACCGTTCTGGGAGCTGGGGGGATTTGGCTCTGGTGCCTTTCTCTGGGCTGGTCTACACTGGGGGGGATCGATCTAAGATACATAGCTTCAGCTATGCTATTCATGTAGCTGAAGTCGAAGTATCTTAGTTCGACTTACCTGGCCGTCCTCACGGCGGAAAGTCGACTGCCGCGGCTCCCCTGTCAACTCCGCTTCACCTCGGCAGGAGGACTGAGTACAGGCGTCGATTCAGGGATCGATTTATCGCGTCTAGACGAGACACAATAAATCGATCCCCGATAGATCAATTCCTACCCGACGATCTGGCAGGTAGTGTAGAAGTGGCCTCTGTATGATATTTGAGTGGCTCTGGCAGCATTCATGCAATCTGTCTGGGTGTGGGGCTCCACATGCAGTTGTGCAGAGTGCTAACAGCACCTGGAAGGGTTTGCTGCTTGTCACTAGCAAAGCACTGTGAGAGACAGCCCAGGCTGGAGAGTTAAGGGGACACAGTGGTCCCACAGTCCCAGGCTGCACCCCGGGATCCTGTCACAAGGAGTTTAATGGAAAATAGATCCTGTCAAACTAACTTGATATCTTTTATTATGAGATTACTAGTTGGGCTGGAATGGGTAATAACATTGACATAGTAGACGGACTTGGCAACACATGACATTTTGATAAAACACTAGAATATAGTATTAACATGGCACATATTAATGGATTAGAAACTGGATAACTGACAGGTCTCAAAAAGTAACTGAAGTAGCCTTAAGAAAGGCTCCCGCCGCCGCCTTTACAGACAACGTCCCCCTCAGCAGAAATACACAGTGCTTTGTCCAATACTGAGTCTGGGACCCTGAATTTGTCAGGAGTCACTTTTTTTAAAAAATCAGGAAAGTGACTAAATTGCAGTGTCTCTTCCATCTCTTGCTTTGTACAAGCTGCTCTTTGTGTAGATTCACCTAAGCAGAATCAGCCTTTCATCCACATGGCCTGGGGCAGGATTTAGTTACCACCTTCTTCCCCCACACCTCACCCCCGACATAATTAAAGGAAACCTTGTTATAATTAACCTTGTTAATACATCTGTATTGTGATGTGTGTAGGAGCCCCAGTCATGGGCCATGCCCCCATTGTGCTCACTGTGGTTCGAGCCCAGAACAAAGATGGTTTGTGGCCCAAAGACCTTATGATCTAATTCCCCTGGCACTCCCAAATTCCCAATGTACTTGGCAGCCACACAGGCCACCCATCCACTTCAGAAAAAAATTCATTAGTGCCAGGCGTTCTGGAATAGTATCGATGGCTGTTTATCCCGATTGCAGAGGAGACCGAGTGTGTGGGTGTTGTGCAAAGCCACAGCCATCTGACAGACCAAGATAAATGAATGCTCAATAGTTCAGCATCGAATCTCTCTCTCTAGGGAATTGTTGCAGCTTCATTAGATTTTCCCCTTGTTTCAGTAAAGCCTTACCTTTGTTACTGGTGTATTTATTAAAATCTCAAGGATGCTCTGCTGAGTAAATGAACAAGCTGACAGAACTGAACCTATTTGGGGGAAAAAATCTGTACCCCTATTTCCAGAGACACCGATCTTTTTCAACATGGAGTGTGGACTCAAAGGGGTCCAGAGGAAAGATGCAGGCTTCTTGGGCACGTCTGCTTGAACCAGCTCCTACCATAGCTATAAACATAAGAGTCTGCCTGCACATTAATCAACCTTCCGATGTGTAAACTGGGAATTTTGATTACCTAATTTACACTGCCTCCTCACTTGCTGCTATTTAGAATGACATCACTACGGGGCCGTATTCTGCACTGTTAGCCAATACTTATTGGCTGACACTGGGAAATTGTTACTCCTACACGTACAGCTTTGTTACCATCTGAGACAGGGTAGGACTCGGTACCAGAACTGCCCACCATGTGGCTTTGGATTTGGATCATGCTATCATTGAGCATGGTATAGCTGACATTTTATAGCCCATTTTGAATTTAATCTGCATTTTGATGTAGGGTTTTTTTTTTTAATAGGCAGAATCTTAAACACAGCCTTTTAGTTTGCCTACAGTAGAATCAGACACCAAGGCTAGAAGGGACCATTGTGATCATCTGATCGGATCTCATGTATAACACAGGTCAACGATAGCACATATTTCATTAGTGAGACAATCGCACCTAACCCATGCTAGGAGTTGCATATTAATGGACTGTGACTCACTCTCTATGGACATGTTTTGATTGCAGCAATATGTGAAGTCATTTCAAGACTGTCCGGGGGGGGGGGGCGGACGGACGGACAATGAAGACAGCCCTATCCTTTTTCATGAAGGAAGAAGATGGTGGATACAATACCCCTCTTGAGGGATCTGAGCCCCTTTATTGGATGTGACCATGGAGATTCAAAAAAATATATATTCTGTTATGGATCAAAATACCACAGTTATTTCCCATAAATGAACTCATGCGGCAGTTGCTGTGTTGATAGTGTTACCTTATCCTGAAATAGCACTTGTACTGATTACTGAAGAACATGTGCTTCTGTTTTACTGTTACTGGATACCTTAGTAGTCATTATATGGAAAAAAGCAAAGGGGTCTGGATTCAAAAAAGTTACTGAAAGAACAAGCTAGGAGCGCTGACAATGGTGACATTGCTGTCCAGATCTATCCATGCTTGAGAAGGCACTGAACCAAAGAAATGAAGAGCATTTGTTTTTATTCTAGCAAATCTTGTCAGTTTTATTGAAGAATTTGGTACAAAATAATTTAATTCTATTGCCACCTCATCTTATCACTAGTAATTTGTTTTCTTCTAAGTGTCCCTACAATTTCAAAGGGGAAAAAAATACCAATTCTTGAATTTGTTGGAAAGCATTCTGCTCTATAAATACACTCTTTGGAAAGATGTATGTTACCAGTAGAAATGGGCTATTAGTCTTAGAACTGGCAGTGCTCTCCACTGCTGCTATCATTCTTAGTCTTCAAAGCACACAAACATTCAAAGTCCATTAGCCAAATTCAAACGCCACTCACTTTGTTCCACCTGTATTCAAAATAAACCAGCATTCTGCATTGTACAACTACATCTGAGGAGCATTAGTATTCCACTGCCCTCACTTTGAAGAGGGAGGTCATTTATAATGAGTGTATGTATTTCAAGGCTTGCTGCCTGAAGTACATCTATTCACACTGATCTGATTAATTTCTCTTTAGTAATGTATAAGCACACATCTGTGTGCCTCAGTGACATCTTAACTGCTGCCTTTCTGAAAAGATTACACCTCTTTGGAGTGAAAGGGTTGAAAACAGACATGCACTTATTTAAAGCCAGGATATAATAATCACAGCAAGAAAGAAATTACTGTATTGAATTTCACTTCTCAATATAGTTAGTTACGCTTTTACTAAGTAATAGGTTAAAAGATATGCAATAGTAGATACAATAATAGAAAACACGTGTACACTTCTACAGCACCCATAGCCAGAGGATCTCGAGGTGCTTAAATGTTAACTATGCCACACCACACCACAGAGAGGTAGGCAAGTATTCACATCCCTATAATGCAAACAAAGAAAGTAAAATTAAACAACTTGGCCAAAAGTCACATACAAAGTCTGGGTCACACCCAAGAATTTAATAAACCAGACTTCTGAACTCGCAGTCCTGTGCTGTAGGTACTACGAGGCCATGTTTCTCCCCTACTTTGTGAGGTTATTTTAACGTTACAGTCAAATCTGTGGAAAAGCAAACATGTAAATACTTTTAACTTTATCCCTTACTCAGAATATAAGCCTGGAAGCTTCTTCCCTGCACTTCCTTTCTCCTTTATTTTGAAAGGTTTCCAAATAAGGCAGCAATACAAGAGTTTCTTTAAACTTTTAAAATAAAAGCAAATCTTAGCCTACCCAGGCTCACAGCCAAATCCTTTATGCAGAACCATTAAATAGTTGAAAGTGATCTACCACAGTTTGAGGGCGAAACTTTATTTATTTATTTAAAGGCCACGATTCAGCAAGATACTCAAGTATGTGTAACTCACACGCTTAAAGTTATGCGCATACCTAGGGTTACCATTCGTCCGGATTTACCCGGACATGTCCTCCTTTTTGTACTAAAAATAGCGTCCGGGGGGAATTTGTAAAGCACTCAAAATGTCCGGGATTTCCCCCCTCCCCCGGCAGAGCAGAGCGAGTGGCTGGGAGGGCTGCAGGAAAGTCCCGGGCTGGACTCCGGAGCAGCTGTAGAGGAGTCGGATCCGCCCTGCATTCTGAGCAAGTGTATCAGCACAAAGTGCAGCCCTCCCCTTTTGCAACTGGGAGTGGTTTCTGCCATGCAGCGTAGCAAAACGGGAGCGAGAGCACTTTGTGCTGATACAAGGGCAGCTCTCCCCTGCAGCCCGGTCCGGGCCAGGGACCGGGTTTTGTTGTGCAGGGTCAGGGACCGGGTTTTGTTGTGCTGGGGAGCTCAGTGTGCGGCTCGCACAGAGCCCAACACCCTGTTCTGAGCAGCACGGTAAGGGGGCCAGGGGGCAGGAAGGTTCTGGAGGTGGCAGTCAAGAAACGGGAGGGGGGGCTTTTTGGGGGGAGTGGAGAAAGTTTTGGGCAGTCAGGGTACAGGTAGGGGGTGGGGTTCTGGAGGGCAGTTAGGAGCAGGGGTCCCAGGAGGGGGCAGTCAGGGGACAAGGAGCGGGGTGGGGGGATGAGAGTTCTGGGGGGGAGCTGTCAGGGGGCAGGGGTGGGGAGAGGGATCGGAGCAGTCAGGGGACAGGGAGCAGAGGGGTTTAGATGGGTTGGGAGTTCTGGGGGGGGCTGTCAGGGGGTGGGGAGTGGTTGGATGGGGCGTGGGAGTCCCAGGGGTCTGTCTGGGGGTGGGGGTGTGGATAAGGGTTGGGGTAGTCAGGGGACAAGAGGCAGGGAAGCTTAGATAGGGGCAGGGGTCCCAGGAGGGGGCAGTCAGGGGACAAGGAACGGGGGGAGGGTTGGGGGTTCTGGGGGGGCGGGAAGTGGGAGGGGCTAGGGCGGGGCTCCTCCCGTCCTCTTTTTTGCTTGCTGAAATATGGTAACCCTACGCATACCTGAGTGCCTTGCTGAATCGGGGGTTTACAGTACAACTCTATAACCTTCTCCTGCCCTCTCTCTCCTGACACTGTTTCTTCAGCTCCCACAGTTGTTCCCCTCTCTTAGGCTGGAAATAAGGTGTAAGTTTGTTTTTGTTTTTATCAGTGTTTTTATCACTGGAACAAGGGTCATGCTGGATTCTCCATCAATTACAATTTTAAAATCAAGATTGGATTTCAAAGATATGCTCTGGGAATTATTTTGGGAGGTTCTGTGGCCCAGAACTGCCTGGCCACCCTGCTGCCCGCTCATATGCCCAGGTTGGCAGGAGACACCCCATCTGGCAGTGCCAGGGCCCGGAAAAGGGGCAGGCAGGGTCTTCCCACCACAATGCCCCACTCCGAGTGTGGATCACAGGCTCCTCTGAATCAGCAAGCGACAAGAGCCAATGGGTTGGAGTGAAAAACTGGGCCCAGCCCCGTGGGACAGGAACCGCTATGCAGAGTGAAAAGCAACAGAGGGTCCTGTGGCACTTTTAAGACTAACAGAAGTATTGGGAGCATAAGCTTTCGTGGGTAAGAACCTCACTTTTGCATCTGAAGAAGTGAGGTTCTTACCCACGAAAGCTTACGCTCCCAATACTTCTGTTAGTCTCAAAGGTGCCACAGGACCCTCTGTTGCTTTTTACAGATTCAGACTAACACAGCTACCCCTCTGATACTATGCAGAGTGAGCTCACTCTCCAGTCTCCCACCCGGGGCCTCACCCCCACACTGGGACAGAGACTGCAACCTCCACATACATACAGACCAGAGCAATCAAGTTCAGTCCTGTGCTCGGGAAATCAAGTTTTACAAAAATTGTACTATTACATTCAAGACACTCAATTACTTTTGCTCAGTCTCATCCAGGTCTCGTTACAGAAGGAGCACAGATATGCCTTGGGAAAAAAAAAAGTTACATCCTGAAATTTCATCTGAGAACAAAATGACTTGATCCCACCCCGTCCCCCTTAAATTCCTAATATAACGAGCGTCTTTGACAAAAATGGCACCTTTCCCATTCGTACCTTGTCAGAGACGGTTCTTTCACACAGCTGCTTCTTTGATGTACCTCTGTTGTCTAATGCTAAACTATTCACAGCCACACCAAGAACATTTACTAAGACAGAAACAGTCTGTTGCATGTTTCCATTTGAAGTCACCGCTGAAAGACTAGAGATACACACCACCTCCTCACTCAACAATAAATGGCGATGGGATTTGAAACCAGTGTCTCTTCAATAGAGTGTAGCTCAATCTATGAATTGTATATTAATCATATTGATTACTTAAGAATCCCCAGATATCACTCTGGGGTTTGACAGGTTTTTGTCCCAAGATCAGGCCCACTATTCTTAAAATTACAGTTTAGTTGGGAACCCTGATGTGCACTGTTGCAACACTGACACTACAGGAACCCTTCTGTATCACTGCTCCCTTCACCTACAGTGAGGACATCTGCAATTATTTTCATAACAGGCAAGCTTTCCATTGCTCGGATGAGTCTTCTCTGGAAGTCCTCTTGTGCTGCCATATGTCCATTGGCATGCGCAGCTGGCTGTGGGGACCAAAAGGTGTTGCAAAGGCAGGGCCGGCTCTAACTTTTTTGCCGCCCCAAGCAAAAACAAAAAACAAAAAACCTGCCCCGCCGTAACAACCCCACCCAGCGCTGCCGCGCTGAACCGAAAACACCCCCCCCCGAGCGCTACCTGCCGAACCAAAAACAAACAAAAAAAACCTGAGTGCCGCCCCGCCACCCCAAGATTGGCCACCCCTTACAAGGTGCCGCCCCAAGCACGTGCTTGGTCGGCTGGTGCCTGGAGCCGGCCCAGTGCAAAGGTTGTCAGCATGCTAGACTATCTAGAGAGATGCACCAAAACCTTTTCTTCACATCAGACTGTATGGGTTCTGCAAAGAGGTCATCAACAGCGGGCCTTGGATATTGGCATTTTTCAATGCTCAGTCCAATTCACCCTAAGGAATCACATTGCAGGAGGCCCTTTTATTAAGCTGAGGTCACAGCATTTCTTTTAACACTGGTGCATGCAGAGAGATTGGAATTGTCCCTTGTTGCTTTCCTGTGATGAAGGCCTGAACCCAACGCCTGAAGCTCTCGGACTCAAGGAGAGAGTCTGATGTCATCACCACTGTCTGATGTGCCATCCACCTCTTTCTGAGGCCCTTCCTCTGCTCTTGAACATGCTGCTAAAGTGGTTCAGCTTGCCACATTCCTTGCAATGCTCTTGTAGTGTGGGGCGCTTCTCCTTTACCTGCTCATGCGGTCTCCCACAGTAAGTGGGAGCCTGGAGCCCTTGCCACATGCCCTCCCTTGCTGTTGTCTTACTGCATGTACTTCTGTGCGTGTCATCTCCCCTAGGGCTTTCATCCTCTCAAAGCTTCCACTGCACGCCCCAGGTCTAAGCATCTAATTTGACATCACCTTCCCAGAGCAGCCCTGCCACAGATGGTGAGCCCAAGTGCTGCAGACTATCCAGAATTAGGGAGTGTGTCAAGTCCTCAAAATTGCAAGTGTCCTCAAGGCAGTAACAGGTGTATCCATTACCCTTCCGATTGATTTCTAGTGAAAAATCTGTGCCGCTCCAGGTTTGTTCTGCTTTGGGAAGCAATAGGTCCCTATGGCTCTTGGGACTGCTGTGAGGCAGTGGTGAGCTTCAGAGTGGTGCAGGTCTCCCTGCCTTATGGCCCAATAAGGTAAAACCGCTTCACTTTCCTTCTGCCGTCATTCACCTGCATGGCCAGGTCTGCACAGAGCTCAAACTCCTTTCGTTGGGTCCATCCCTGGGCTAGGTTTGTATCTGCAAAATCCAAGGCTCCAGACTGAGCTCCATGGCTCACACGTCCAGCTGCTGCACTTTAGAGAACTCATAGCTCCAACACTGCCACCATGATTCATTTGAAAACAGCCTGCATTCAGCATCACTATGTTGGATCAAGTGGAACTTCATTATACGTTGTGAACTGCTCTGTCCATGTGGCTGAGTTGCTTCCAGCCTAACTCCCCACATCTCATTTCCACTGGTATCCCTTCAATAATGATCCCTCCAGGAAACAAGGACTCTCCAACTCCAGTTCCACTGATCATGATATAGTTCCCTTCAGCATATTATCCAGTGCTTTGGACAGGCTAGTTTGTAACTACTTATACATTGGGATTTCTAAGAGCTCCCTTGGGAGTCAGTCACTCCAAATGACTTCAGCATTGCCTGATGCTAGACAATATAAACAAACTGGAAAGAAGAGTAGCAACAAAGTGACTTTTCTCAATAGGTTTATTTCTTAGCACGAGGAATGTAGTCATCATCGCTTAGGAACTTATGACAAATCTCCTCCAAGACACCTAACTGACATAGAAAGGCTCAAGCTACTTAGCCACACCTCCTTCCTTTACCAAGAGCTGCTATCCTTATCTTGAATGACTACAACTGATTTCAGTGGGCTTTGGATCAGGCCCCAATGGCTATTAAAGCAGGCAATCTTTTATGGCATTCATCCATACCTATTTCTGATCTGTCGAATTCCATTTTTTCCCCCAATGTAAAAGGTATGCTATAGTCAATGCTTTCCCGTCTTAGCCCTCAGACATCTAGAGGAAGAATGAGAAAAACTTAAGTCTGAGGTTTTCTGAAATTCCTCTTGGTAACCTCCACCTCAAGATTCCCATATTGATAGGAATTAAATAGAATTCAAAGAAAACAGCACCACACACAAAGCAGAGCTATTCTAACCCTTTGGACAAACAAAATACACAGAGCATGCCAAAATGGTCTTATGAAAGTTCCTTTGGGAGGTGACCCTTTTAGGCCACCTAACAGGATTACAGATTGAGAACAGAGCTAGCAATTTATCTTCTTAACAACCTGAGACCCAAATTTCTCTTCCCAATAAAGTCTAACAATGTTAGGTATTCATTTGATTTGAAGAGACATGAGTATGTCACCCTTAATTATGGAGATAGAGAATCCTTTATGCTTCAAGCATTATACTAAAAAACCTGATACTCTTCAAATGATGGATATAATGGATACATAACTGAAGCGATGTAGAAAGATTGAAAAAGATGTATTGTAAACGTTCCCATTATGTTGGACACAAATTTAATTTTGTTTGGAAAAAAAATGTTAGGAAAATTAAAAATTAAATTTCAAGTCATGATCTTCATTGCACTAAAGGCAGAGAAACAAATGAAGTTGTTATAAAGACGTATGGTCTGTTTTTTGGTATTTCTCAGTGGATCTTAAGAATTTAGATTTTATGAACTCTCTGGATGCTCATCTTTCCATTGGTGTCTTTCACTGCACGCTGGCACATTAGACTGCATCATACCTCTTTTGGTAAGGGGTGGAGGTCCAGGGTGGGTGGGACTGGGCTGAATGGGACAGCTATAAAGGACCATCTATAGTTGAATAACCCTGCTCTACTAATCAGGGGATTACTGATTGAAGACTACTGAGTTGCTCATGACACTTATCTACTAGAATGAATACAGGGGGTTGGAGGAAGCAGCAGCCTAGAGAGGATTGGGGAGTGGAAAAACTCCTGGCAAAGGACAGGAAGAGACAAGATGTTACAAACTGTTGTTCAAAGGAGACTATCTAGTCAGGGGAGAGCAGAATCAGAGGAGAAAGCTGGGTAGGAAGAGGGGAGGTGCCACAAGGATCCTGACTCTCTGAAGACTAATTAAGACCAAGCAGGTCCTCAGGAAAGGTGAGGAATTGGAGGAGGGTCTGGTATGCAGGTGTTTGTTATTTTTCCATAAATCTGTTTGCTGTAACTATGAGTTAAGTGTGCAGTTCAGAAAGGCCTTTGTAGTGTGTGCATTACTTGCTCTAACTGTCATGAAGTCACCAAAGGGTTAAACCATGCGTAAACTATAGGGAGACTTGGTGATAGGGGTGTCAGCACTGGCCTTGGGGCATAGGGCAGCTGGACTCTGGAGCCCCTCACCCCAAGAAGGGGTATCAGCAGTGGAGTGTGTAGGGCCTGAAGCACCAGACTTGAGGACAGTGTCTTCATAGAATATCAGGGTTGGAAGAGACCTCAGGAGGTTATCTAGTCTAACCTGCTGCTCAAAGCAGGACTAATCCCCAGACAGATTTTTTCCCCAGATCCCTAAATGGCCTCCTCAAGGATTGAACTCATAACCCTGGGTTTAGCAGGCCAATGCTCAAACCACTGAGCTAGTCTTGATGCTGCTCAGACCCAATAAGCTTAAAAGCACATGAGATCCAAGATTTGGGTCTAATACAGCAGCCTGGTGACAGTTCACAAGAAGGAGCTCAGCCCAGGCTGGAATGAAAACACACACACACACACATCAAAAGATGGGGGAGAGGGGAGAAGGAAGAGAGTAGAATACACAAATAGCAAACAAAGCATTAGAACAGCATAAAAGTTCCCCACCCTATCTGGATCTCTTGGACATTCCTCCAGAAAAGGGACTCCCCTCCTCAGACAGAACATAGACAGCAATGGGGTGGGGGCGGGAGGGAGACACACCCACACACCATACAAGATCTCACTTGTACATGACTAGAGTTCAGAAGTTTTAGGTGCATCACCAGTTAAGAACTGGTTTACAGACTGAAGAGTAGCAGTCTTCAAACAATGGGAATTCCTTAGCTAAATACAATAGTATAAAATAGATCAACAACTTTCATTGCACTTCCTATGGGCCCTCCCTTGATGGAAGCCTCCCAGTACTGTCAATGAGACTTGGATCAAGCCCTGAACAGAACTCCTGCCAGAATCTAGAGATAGCCCTTGTTTATTCATTTCAAGGCAGAAATAATTTAGAAAAAGCTCATTTGTTTAGCAGTGCAGGGAGGTGACCTTTACTTCTATGAGCACTTGTCTCGTGACATAGTAATATTTCTAATTTTCTGTTTCATTTTGCATATGTCCTTTAATAGTCTCCCTAACTACAGAGTTATTTTTGCTTTACCCTACACTTCTGGGATATCATCACTGCTACTTTTTAATCTTCCTTTGGTATCTGGTAAAGTGCACATTATCTGCATACACATGAGTTGTGATTACATTACCATAATGATGTTTTCCCAGTACATCCACATATAGTCACCTTTTCTCACCTCCGCCCTGATTTTTCTACCACTTGATTTCAAATTACCTTGGGTTGGTGATTAAGTCACCTGCTTCTGAAGATTTTGACAAATTTGCTCCTTTGAAAAAGGGCATCATGTCAAACTACAGAAGCTAGACATTAAAGAGGCCTATTGTGTCAGTTAGGCCGCTCCATCCATTGCCAGTGCAGGATTATTCTCGCTAGTGCTCTATTGCCTCTAATAATGGTCCCTTCCTTTGGGAAACTATTCCCAAGTTTAACAGATCTTATGGTCACCTTACATACAGAATATCCTAAATTTTCCTGTTCCAAATTTCATCTCACTCTTACTTCCGCCCTTGTGTCACTTTAAAATAATTTCTTTTTAGCCTTCATATTACTCCCTTTAAACTTGTGAGTAGTCCCACTGAAGTATTTAAAGTTAAGCACACAATAGAGTGCCTTGTTGGATTGGAGCCCTAAAGAGGGCAGTATGATGGAAAAAAATACATCTTTTTCCATCATAGAGAAGCTGACACTTTGCAAAGACATCCAGTTTTACAGCCAAAACAGAACAGGATTTCAACTTGGCATAGGAATATGCCTCACTGAAACACCGTGCACTCAAGAAATAATTTCTCTCTGGAACAGGTTTCTTTGACTAATTTATGAGTGTTTAAGAGTTGCCATGCACAGCTGGGTCTGACTAGAGGTGAGGAGGGCCTCCAAGATTCACTACATGTGAATACAGTTTAACAAGTGCATGCACTCAAATCCTCGGCACCTTAGTTATGCACTTCTGAGGAGATAGGAGTTGATGTTATCCATGGAGAGCTACTAGGGGGAAGTGGTGGTGTTTGAATTCTAGAATACCTATCGGCGTATTAGTCAACAAGTGGCAGTGAGGTTGGGTATGAACTAGCAGTGATTTAATAGGTTTACTACTAGTATTTCTGAAAAGCATCTCATTTACTGATTTAGATAGAGAGCTAAAATATACACAAGATCGTTCTGTTCTGTGTTTCTGAAGGAAAACCATATGTTCAACGTAGCAGCCAGCCCCCTAGTCAAAACTGATGTATCGTTCACTATTTCAGTATTCCTGCACTATTCCTATCCATAGACTTACTAAGAAAGGCTTAAAACATAGATGAAATCAGTGTTTAATACCAATGCCACGTGGTCCCTTCTGATCAGTGAGTGGAATGAGATCCACAGTGATGGAGAATAGGCATCATTAGATGGGGAAAAATAGGTGATTATGTTAGGTTAACCTCGGGTGAAGTTGACCCCCCAGGACACTGATGAAATAAAGTCAAAAAGCAAGCAGATTAACACAGATCTAGGCTAACCCCTCCTTTATAGATCCTATTTCCAATCCCATTTTACCGAGCGCCAAGCATGTTTATTCCCAAGCCTCTCCTCAACCACTATTCATTTTCTCCAAGACCAAATAAAAACCAAGCCTTAGTATGTGAACGTTCACCTGGAGAGCTAACCTACTATAATCACCCAGATACCTGTGCAAACATTTCACACATGAGAAGCTCCTTTGAATTTGTTTTGACAGTCCGTAGTGGTGCACGCAGATCATACTTTGTACTCTGAATGAATCACTCATTGCTCCTCAGAAACAGACTATTTCTTCCCACACCTGCTCTAAAGTTCTAAAAATTGACAGTCCACATTCAACCCAAACATACTCCAAGTATTAGTTTGACTACCATCATAGTACTTCCAAACACACACCATCCTCCCCCCATTTAGAACTAAATATAGGCTGTGTTTTATTTCCTGAGAAAACAAAACCTGCACAGATTCATTAGAGAGGCAGAAATAGACACAAATAAATGAATTGAAAGCATGAGTTATCCAGACCATGAAGACAAACAAGCTTCTCAGACATCTCTAGACATACCATGAAGAGCAAGCCAGCCATGGGCTGTCTCACCCACCCCCAGAAATTAACAGATCTTGCATTCCAGAAGGCTGCTTTAGCAATCTCTAAGGATACAGCATATGATGCCTTCAAAGATTTCATCAGAGACAAAGTTTTAAAGTAAGCCAGCCTCACACCATAGTGTTTACTCTGTTTTTATTTTTAAAGGAAAACAAGATTGGAGTAACACTAGTCACACAGCTGTCATGATGCTGCAGCAACTGCAACAGGCATTAAGCATGGCCTTACAATAAGAAGAGTCTAAGCTTTCCAGACTCCTATGGAAGTAGACTTGCTACATTATCCACAGGTTTCAGAGTAGCAGCCGTGTTAGTCTGTATCTGCAAAAAGAACGAGGAGTACTTGTGGCACCTTAGAGACCAACAAATTTATTTGAGAGGTGCTTGCAGCAAGTCGCCTGAACGAAATGGTACCTCATCAGATACGGGAAAGCTGATCTACCTTAATGCAATGGATGGAATTCAAGTCAAGGTTTTTCCATAGGCTTTGTGAAATGGGGTTTGTGCATCAACAGCTCGGTATAGCTCTGCAGGGGTAGAGTCGAGTCAGTTGCTTGAATTAGGCAATGAGGTCTTTCTTTCAGGAAGACTACTCTGTGCAGACACTGTTTTCCAGCCAGCAGTGACCGTGTACTCTAGCTATTATATTAGTGAGGTAAGTCAGAGTTAAATTTAAATACGCTCAGTTTGTCACTACACTAGGAATCAAACATTCTGAAAATTGACAAAGTAGCTAAATTTCATAGAGAGAAAAAAAACCACTCACCTGTGTGTGTGTAGGGGGAAAACAAGGCAGTAAAAGGCACTGGCATACGCTGATTAGAACACCTTCTGACTTCCGTGTACAATCAAAGTCACAGACATTATTTTAGGAATAGTTATTGAGTGTCTAAGAGAGTACAAAGCAAGTTGATGAACAACTACCCAGAGTTTAACTGAAGTTGTATGTATAGGTAAGGAACCTTTTTTGTGATGCAGCTGTTAATTATGCTTCTTGGTCTGCCCAATAAAAATATGGAGATGTTGACAAACTTTCCACTGAACACTCCATGCAAACATTTCAGTCACAGACACTTTTGGACATATGCTTCAAACAAACAATTCTCATAGGCCGAGCAGTAGTAAATGTGTCACTCCGTTTCGGGGCTACATCTCCATGAAAGCTATCCTTCTCTGCAGTAGTTACAATAAAAAGCAAATATAGTAATTAATTGGAATTTAAGTATGGTTTAATAGCATGCACTGAGAACAGTCAGCAGAAATAGAGGCTAGAGGGACATGTCAATGGTTCTGGGTCAACGGTTTTGCCATTCATCTAATTGCTATGGGGATCCAATGGCCCATGGCTATAAATGAGGTTCTCATCTCCTACTGTTAGATCAATAAGCATTTCAGCCATGTTTCATTGATGGGCTGGACCAGGGCCGCCCGGGGGGGGGGGGCAAGTGGGGCAATTTGCCCCAGGCTCCGGGCCCTCACGAGAATATAGTATTCTGTAGTATTGCAACTTTTTTTTTATGGAAGGGGCCCCTGCAATTGCTTTGCCCCAGGCCCCCTGAATCCTCTGGGCGGCCCTGGGCTGGACAGCAAGTGCCTGCAGGAAACTCCTTGTTAAAGTTCTTGAAGGTAGTACTGGGCCGAACTCCTGGCATCTTATAAAGTTCATCTTCCTCTCTGGACACTAAAAATATCCTAGGCAGAAAGTACATCCTTGGAGTTCAAAAAGAAGGTGAGCATAAGCTTTCGTGGACTACAGGCCACTTCTTCGGATGCATACAGAGTGGAATAAATATTGAGGAGATATATATACACACACATACAGAGAGCATAAACAGGTGGGAGTTGTCTTACCAACTCTGAGAGGCCAATTCAGTAAGAGAAAAAAACTTTTGAAGTGATAATCAAGCTAGCCCAGTACAGACAGTTTGATAAGAAGTGTGAGAATACTTACAAGGGGAGATAGATTCAATGTTTGTAATGGCTCAGCCATTCCCAGTCCTTATTCAATCCAGAGTTGATTGTGTCTAGTTTGCATATCAATTCCAGCTCAGCAGTCTCTCGTTGGAGTCTGTTTTTGAAGTTTTTCTGTTGTAATATAGCCACCCGCAGGTCTGTCATTGAATGACCAGACAGGTTAAAGTGTTCTCCCACTGGTTTTTGAGTATTATGATTCCTGATGTCAGATTTGTGTCCATTCATTCTTTTGCGGAGAGACTGTCCGGTTTGGCCAACGTACATGGCAGAGGGGCATTGCTGGCACATGATGGCATATATCACATTGGTAGATGTGCAGGTGAATGAGCCCCTGATGGTATGGCTGATGTGATTAGGTCCTATGATGATGTCACTTGAATAGATATGTGGACAGAGTTGGCATCGGGCTTTGTTACAAGGATAGGTTCCTGGGTCAGTGGTTTTGTTCAGTGATGTGTGGTTGCTGGTGAGTATTTGCTTTAGGTTGGGGGGTTGTCTGTAAGCGAGGACAGGTCTGTCTCCCAAGATCTGTGAGAGTAAAGGATCATCTTTCAGGATAGGTTGTAGATCTCTGATGATGCGCTGGAGAGGTTTTAGTTGGGGGCTGAAGGTGACAGCTAGTGGTGTTCTGTTATTTTCTTTGTTGGGCCTGTCTTGTAGGAGGTGACTTCTGGGTACTCGTCTGGCTCTGTCAATCTGTTTTTTCACTTCAGCAGGTGGGTATTGTAGTTTTAAGAATGCTTGATAGAGATCTTGTAGGTGCTTGTCTCTATCTGAGGGATTGGAGCAAATGTGGTTATATCTTAGAGCTTGGCTGTAGACAATGGATCGTGTGGTGTGTCCTGGATGGAAGCTGGAGGCATGTAGGTAAGTGTAGCGGTCAGTAGGTTTCCGGTATAGGGTGGTATTGATGTGACCATCGCTTATTAGCACAGTAGTGTCCAGGAAATGGACCGCTTGTGTGGATTGATCTAGGCTGAGGTTGATGGTGGGATGGAAATTATTGAAATCATGGTGAAATTCCTCAAGGGCTTCTTTTCCATGGGTCCAAATGATGAAGATGTCATCAATGTAGCGCAAGTAGAGTAGGGGCGTTAGGGGACGAGAGCTAAGGAAGCGTTGTTCTAAGTCAGCCATAAAAATGTTGGCATATTGTGGGGCCATAGCAGTGCCGCTGACTTGAAGGTATATATTGTCCCCAAATGTGAAATAGTTCTGGGTGAGGACAAAATCACAAAGTTCAGCCACCAGGTTAGCTGTGACATTATCGGGGATACTGTTCCTGATAGCTTGTAGTTCATCTTTGTGTGGAATATTGGTGTAGAGGGCTTCTACGTCCATAGTGGCCAGGATGGTGTTTTCTGGAAGATCACCGATGGATTGTAGTTTCCTCAGGAAGTCAGTGGTGTCTCGAAGATAGCTGGGAGTGCTGGTAGCGTAGGGTCTGAGGAGAGAGTCCAGATAACCAGACAAGCCTGATGTTAGGGTGCCAGTGCCTGAGATGATGGGGCGTCCAAGATTTCCAGGTTTATGGACCTTGGGTAGCAAATAGAATACCCCTGGTTGGGGTTCTAGGCATGTGTCTGTACAGATTTGTTCCTGTGCTTTGTCAGGGAGTTTTTTTAGCAGATGGTGTAGTTTCTTTAGGAGACCTCCGGGTGGCTATATTACAACAGAAAATCTTCAAAAACAGATTCCAACGAGAGACTACTGAGCTGGAATTGATATGCAAACTAGACACAATCAACTCAGGATTGAATAAGGACTGGGAATGGCTGAGCCATTACAAACATTGAATCTATCTCCCCTTGTAAGTATTCTCACACTTCTTATCAAACTGTCTGTACTGGGCTAGCTTGATTATCACTTCAAAAGTTTTTTTCTCTTACTGAATTGGCCTCTCAGAGTTGGTAAGACAACTCCCACCTGTTTATGCTCTCTGTATGTGTGTATATATATCTCCTCAATATTTATTCCACTCTGTATGCATCCGAAGAAGTGGGCTGTAGTCCACGAAAGCTTATGCTCTAATAAATTTGTTAGTCTCTAAGGTGCCACAAGTACTCCTGTTCTTTTTACGGATACAGACTAACACGGCTGCTACTCTGAAAAAAGAAGGTGGAAGAGATGCATTTTATGAAGAAGCCACATTGCATCCTTCCTGGGAAGGACAGATCACACCCTACATCTCCCAATAGGGCCCTCCTTATATGATACAGCTTGACCATGGTGCTAGTTCAGCTTTAAGGCATGGGATGAAACACTTCCAAGTACTATATTTAATGCAAATTTGACAAAGTGTGTCGCTTCCCTCCTTGGTTATGGCCAACAAATACTTTTTCACAACATGGGAGATGAAGTTTTCCTGTCCCTCAACCTTTACAGAAGAACATAAGAATGGCCATTGCTGGGTCAGACCAAAGGTCCATCTAGCCCAGTATCCTGTCTTCCAACAGTGGCCAATGCCAGGTGCCCCAGAGGGAATGAACACAACAGATAATCGTTCATTACCAGCTTCTGACAAACAGAGGCTAGGGACACCATCCCTGCCCAATAGCTATTGATGGACCTATCCTCCATGAACTTATCTAGTTCCTCTTTGAACCTTTCCTCTACTGGAGAATGAGCTATGTCACAGCCCCAAAGTAGGTGTAATTTGTGGAAGTCCCTTGTTAAAGTATTGGCAGCACAAACCACTAGTTAACTAGTAAAAAGGTAAATAGAAGTATTTTGCCTAGGAGTAAAAATGCTCATGGTTTAGATGCTAATGCATCTCAAAGAGAGATACAGCCCCTTTGCCCTTACCTAGAGGTAGGTATTTGGTCACAGAAAACTTTCACTCGTTCTGCATGCAGATGGCTTATATAAAAGTGGCACTAATGGATTTTTCTTTGCAACAGGATAATTGTACTGATTGAAATAAGGAGGCGGTTGGTCCAATATTAATAGATGCTCAACCTCACTTTAGGGGAAGCAGCCAAATCTATTCTCACATCCCAGACCAGGATTGCTAATTGGTTTGTTTTAAAACAACAGATGGTAGAGCAAACTTAAGAAGTTGAGTGAAATTTCATAACAAAAGTTTGCTTAGATGGGAAGAAATTATAATTATCTGGACTATTGGGCTCCTTGACCTCCAAGGATCCCCACATGCTTGGTAAATGAGTCTATCTTCCCACCAAGAGGTACATAGAACAGGAGACACTAAAAACAATGGCAGTTTCTTTTACCGGCAAACCCAATGGGGTAACTATATAAACTTCTCTTCAAGAGGGAGCAGTACGGAGAAAGAATTAATTCTGCAAGCTCACTGGGACATCTGTATGTTTAGTGGGATGAGTTGTCTTTGGATTATTGTCCCACTGGTTACAGCTCTGGCAAAGTTTGCTGCATTCTCCCCTACTGGAGGTGGATGGGGCACTAGAACTAAGCAGTAATCATTAACAGACATGACAGACTTTAGCCCACCCAGGAGAGGAACTATGCTGGTCAGAATAAGTGTTTGCTTCCTTGGTCATGCCTCTTTAATCTACATGGTCCAAGTTCTTCCAGATGGGATGTGCCAACCACTTTTCCTCTCCATGACTTTGTCTGGATTTTTGCATCCTTGCAATCCAGAACATGGGGGAGACGAAGGGGAAAGAAAGATCATGTAGATTTGCTCTAGTTCATTCATGACTAGCTAACGCTGTCTGCGTTTGCACTAGGTGCTAAGTGGTCTTTAATAACATGTTAGCTAATACATTTGCAAAATGCACCTCACGTTACTAGTCTAGACAAGGCCATTATGTCTATAAACCTACCTTTTTTATAACATTAACTGTAATGTGGGATCAGAATGCCTTCCATGAAACAAACGAAATGCCCTTTCCAGCCCTGTTGGCAGGGACAAAGCTCTAGTTATTGTTGAGATTGGGGTTTAAATATACTAAGTGGAAGCGCTCAAGGGGTTACTGGAGGTCAGCTAAAACCAAGAGCGGTCCTTATTTTATCTGGTAGTGAGTCCAGGAGTCATGGCCCAAAGCTGTCTCTCTGGCAGACCGAAGTCTTCCTCTATCAGTTTTATTCAACTGGAGGATGCATAGGTCTACTCTGCTATGGCACAATCCAGACTAATGAGAAGTGTGTCTGATCCCTACCCCGAAGCCTTGAGTGCCTTAGAGGGCCTTGCTGAAGTAGCTCCCTACTCGGGCTGGTCACAAACAGCCATCCAGCATGCAAGACAGGGATAGAAGCCTCCTATGGATGGCAGGAGAGAGATCACTTGATCATTAGCTGTTAGGTTCACTCCCTCTGGGGCACCTGGCATTGGCCACTGTTGGCAAACAGGATATTGGGCTGGATGGACCTTTGGTCTGACCCAGTATGGCCATTCTTATGTTCTCCTAGCCACCCATATACTCTGGCTCTCACCAGCCTGGGTTATATTGCAGCATGACCCCAACACTCCCCCCCACCACCTGCCCAAGATTTAGATTTCCCTCCAGAAATGTGTGTGCTGTACAGTACAAGTCTCTTGAGTCCATTATCCTTTTAAGGGAATAATATGCACACAACTGTCACCCCCAGATGGAGTTACCCAGACATTTCAACTTGAACACACTGAATTAGGTAAAAACAAAACAAGTTTATTAACTACAAAGATATATTTTGAGTATGAGTAATGATGCATAAGTCAGAAATGGTTACAAGGAAAAAAAAATAGAGATGAGACATTTACTAAATACTTAAACTACATTTGATTCAAGCAACGTTTCTCTCTGCATACCTTCAGCAGTCTTACTGACTAACCCCTTCTCCCAGAGGGAAATGACAGTTTTCTTTGTTGTTTCAGTTGCACTGAATGTGATGGGGAGGAAGAGAGGGAGAAAGCACGATGCCTTGGGGAATTGCCCCACCTTTATGATTTCAATCTCCCTCTTTAAAAGATTTCCAACTGGGCACTAGGAGACAGTTTATGTGGAAGGATGTTCCCTGCTGTTTTTCCTCACCTCTGAGCTTATTGTTTCCCTCCCTGCTTGATGATTGTTTAAATGCAAATTAAGCAGAGAACACATTCCTTTGTTTAGTGCAGTCCTGTTTGCTAACCTCAATTTGGGCAGGGCTGTGGGGTTGGGAACATGTGTTAACATACAGGGAAATCCTAAAAATTTCCATACAGTGTTGCCACACATTTTATCAGGACAAAAAACTGACCAGGAAACTGAGTTTTCAAATGATACCTACAAGACACACCTTGTACAAAAGTTATTTAACAGTATGTAGGGTGTGAACACAAGGATATATTCTGTCACAATAGGAAAATGCAGCAAGCATTTAGTAGGATTGCCAGTAAAAATTCATACAGTTTTCTGCAGAAGAGGAAATTACAGACCTACCATCTGGGTCCTCAGCAACAAAAGCATGCGTGGGAGAAGTGAATGAGGACTGCACATTTTTGATCCAAGTATTGGGTGATATGGGACCTAATGATTCAGCTTTTATTAAAAAACCTAGAGGTGGATTGAGGGCATAGTGACCTTGGTCAACATGGAGCCTTACAGGATAAAGAAAGAGAAGATTATGTACCAATTTAGGAATAAAACTGGCTGAAGTCTGACCAGCCAGCTTCCTGCCTCCATCTCAGCTACCAGAAGCCAGATGGGGGGAGGGGGATCATAGCTGGCCAGCCATGGAGAGCTCTGTTTGTAACAGTGTGCTTAGAACTACATTCAATCACATACCTCTGCCCCTGTGGATTTTTAAAGCTCTGATCCTTTTAAGATTTAAATTTAAACCGTTCTTAAGTATGCTATGAAAGTGACAAGAGTGGTTTTTCTAACCAAGATAGAGCCAGGGCCAAAGCATTTCCACCACAGGACCAAGGGGAATCACTGATTGAGGCTATAACTAGCTCTTAGTCTTTCTACTTTAGAAAAAGAAAATAAATGCCATCAGCTAGTTCTCTGGCTCTCTAAAGTCCCCGCCATTTCACCAATGGGAGCACAGGTTGTGGGGGCTGCCGCATCAGCCGCCATCCTCCCGCTGTGGAGAGGGGAGGACTGGAGAGCACTGCAGAGACTAGGAACCCACGTGGCTGTACCAACCCTTCACTCAGGGCCGGCTCCAGCATTTCTGCCACCCCAAGCAGCAAAAAAAGCTGCAATCGGCGGCGGCAATTGGGGAGGGAAAAAAAGCCGCTATCGGTGGCGGCAGTTCAATGGCAGATCCTTCGCCCCTAGAGGGAGTGAGAGACCTGCCGCCCCTGAATTGCCGCAGGTGCCGCCCCTCTCCCTTGGCCACCCCAAGCACTTGCTTGTTAAGCTGGTGCCTGGAGCCGGCCCTGCCTTCACTTGTCAATCCTGAATTTCAGGATTCCCTCATGGCTTTCAGGACACCCGCCCATTTGTTAGTATTTGACCCTGGCCTGCCTCAGGGGATACAGGCTTGCCTGCTCCATTCTCATTCACCCCCTCCTCCTTTGCTGCTGTTCTATAGCAGAGTACCCCTTTGGAGCTATTCTCTGCTGGGTTTCTTTATTCCTCTAGGCTTATCCCAGCAGCAAACAGCAGAAAAGTGAACAAAAATGCGGCCACAGGCAGGAAGATCGATTTGGCAGGAGAGAACCTCTGTGGATATAAACCAAACCAAGGTAATAGGAGCAAAAAACCCCATAGTGAACTGATTCTGCTCTCAGAGCCATGGTAAGAACCCCCTCTCTTCTCCCCCTGTCTCTCTAGCAATCCTTTCTGTAGCTCTTCCCCTGAATACTTGTGTAAGTGGGTGCTGATACCTAGTGTACTGAAGAGCAGATATGGCTTCTTTTCCTGGTCACATGCTTGTTATAGGTTCCTCCCCTCTCCCCCATCCTCCTTTATAGGCAGCTACCTTTTTTTGAGAAGCCTATTAATTGTATACTGTACTACATGTTGGCCTCTGAGACCTTTACCCCTCTTTAAAGGCAACCAGGATTAAACTTAGTTTGCCTTCATGCTTCAGAAACAGTGGGGCAGGTTTTCCTGCAATAGATTCCACATATTACAGAGCCAAACAGAAGTCCATAGCCAGAGAGCATGGTGCACTTCTTTAGCCAGTAGCTCTCCCAAAGAGACTTTAAATGTGCTCATTCTCTCTAAGGCTTGTCCTCGAAGCTGTTTAATTGAAGAGTAAAATGCTGAGCCTTCTACTAAACCTGGAAATCATCACCAACTCTGGCTTTAAACAGTGCTGGGGTCACCAAAGCAAGACCCTTTTCCATACTGTTATCAGAGTTGTTAGATTGCAAAAGATTTTATTTGCCCGAATAGTAAATGTTATGCTGAGCAAGATGGGTACAGTTCTTTAAAAGAATGGCACATTAGCAGAAGTAGGCTGCAGGCAGCAGTCTTGGTCTCTATTTCATACTCTATGCATCCAATCCTGTGCTTTTTATTTCAAGCATTTAAGCTGCTCTTCAGCCTCCCTCCCTCTCTCTCTTCTCCCCCCCCCCCCCAACAAGAGTACTCCTATTCAATGCACGTGGAGGCATATTTTGTGCTTGCGTCAGCCACAGTGATCTTATACCTACATCACACCTTATTTTACAGTGCACTGATCTAGCAAGTGTCCCCATAATGTGGGAACCCACAACAAAACTTGAGTACAATCTGAATGTAACATCTTTCTAAGAGATAGATTTCTCGTCTAGTGCTGAACGCTGCGTGAACCTGAAAAAGGCTGGCCTATTTACTGGCACTAACAGAGGAGTGGGTGACATGTATGAGATGAGACCAGTTGAGGATATAAAAAAAAGGAATTTCAATACAAGTCTCCTAGCACTACTTATGATTAAACCCCCAACTTTCCTTATGGTGACTGATCAAAGCCCAGGATCGGGCAGATATTTACATTACTTCTGTTGCCATGCTAGTGGAATTAGAAATACTCAAGAAATAGTAGCAAGATGAGCTGAAGCCACAGCTCAGATCTGTGTCTGAACATCTCAAGAGTTGAGGCAAGGGTGGGGTGTTTGCATCCTGGGTTTTTATTTTAATGTTCATGATTGTTTTATAAATCTTCTTTTGCATGGCAATAGTGGAACAGTGAAAGCAATGGCATGACTACAGGTAGCTCTGAAGGTCTCTTATCCTGTCCAGAGCAGAGGGAATAACCATGAGTGGCTGCAATTCCTCCAGGGTGAGAATAGATTGGGCAATAGATTTATAAATACATTCTATTAATTGACACTCATGTATCTAGGTACCAGTTTGTTCTATCCATTTATTTGCTAGCTAGACAGCACACTCTTGCCTAGAAGAGGCACTTTGTTATATTTTGATAGTCTTCTCCATCATCTAATACTTTGTGCACAAATCTTTCATCTACCATGGAACTGCTAGGTTAGTTTCCTTTGCAATACGAGTAAGAGCAAGTCTGTATCTTGTATCATGTTCGTAACCCTCATCTCAGTGTTTTCCCAATGTTTGTTCCTAGGGTTCAGAAAGTATTTGCTATACCAAGAAAAAACACTTACTGTTTCATTCTCCCAAGATGGAAGGAACTTAAACATTTAGTTTCTTCATCATGTGAACACCATCTTTTTAAAATGCTTATGAAATTGAGATGCAAACATTATCCATAGACACTGTGCAAATGCCTTACCGTACCTCCAGCCTAATGTACAATGCCCCTTTCTACGAAGGGGTGAACTTGGAGAATGCCAGATGAATGTATTACAGAAAGGAAGCTATTTGAAAAGGTTATTTTTGAACTTTCATTGAGGGGAAAAGGGTTACACAGACCTGACAAGCACTTTGATATCTTGGCTCTGCTGTAAGAAGCAACAGAGGGTCCTGTGGCACCTTTAAGACTAACCGAAGTATTGCGAGCATAAGCTTTCGTGGGTAAGAACCTCAATATGCTTCCAATCATGGTCTAAGTAAAAGATGAAAGCATGTCCTAGGAAGTACTTAGTCCCTTTCTAAAATAACCCCATCTAACTGTCCTCCAGCCCAAGAGACATCACCCTCCCCACCCCACTTCTCCCTCGGTGGCTCAGTGCACCTGATTTCAGGCTGAAGATAATAAGCCTTCATTTATCCCGGTCACTTTTACCCTGGTCCTCTTTCCAAGCCATGGTCCCAGTTGCCATGTTCTGATCCTGCCCCACTAGTAAAATGCAGAGAAGCAACCCTTTCCCTCAGGAGTTAATTCCTTTTACTCACTAGCCTTTCACACCAATGGAAGCATTCCAGTCTAGACAAACACATCTGCAAAATACCTCTAAGTATAGCATGCCACTTGGTTCCTGGTGAGGGACTACTTGTTATTCATGCCCTGGACTTTCCTTAGGCAGCACTGCCAGTCATGCCTCCCTGGGTGGTGGCTTTTTGATGATCACAAGAACTAGGATACTGTGAACATACTTTTACTTGCAGACTCCACTTGTGATTTGAACCCAGAGATGAAAGCCAATAGCTCAGGGGTGGCCAAACTGTAGCTTGAGAGCCACATGCAGCACTTTTACCATTAGAGTGAGCTTGCCCTTCCCCCCCCTCCTTGCTACCTATTCTCCACCTACCTGGCTGGGGGGGGAACTCAGGACCTCTGCCTTGCAGAGAGGTGGTGGGGTATGGGCTTCTGCCCAGTGCGGAGGGAGGTACTAGGGTTCAGCCCTCGGGGGTGCAGCTGTCAGGGCTCCAACAGGTGTACTCTGACTCTAGTACCTCTGAAGATGGTTGTATGCGGCTCAGGAAGTTTGCCCACCCCTACAATAGCTTAACACCTAGCCCCCCTGCCTAAAACTAGTACAGGACTTAAGACTGGATTAAGTCTCGTCAATTACTGGAGGATGTATTTTAAAAAGACATGTAATTCGATTGTTACTGGGCCAGTGAATGCAGTGGGTAAATAGAGACAAACAGTACTAGATTTTTATGTATACACATTAATTGATCTGCATAGCTAGCTATCAATATAAGGACTTGGGTTAACATTGCTATCACAAAATGTAATTACAGCTCTCCAACCGTAACGCAGGTGCTGGCTGACAGGAGCTAAGCAAGCCTTTTACCCAGTTCTCCCTCGTCTCACTAGCTTTCTGATTGGCCCATAGTGAAGTAGAGGTTTCATGTCACATACTGCAGGGCTGCTTTTCCACACAAATCAATGATTTGCACGTTTTGGAAAGTTGCTTGATAACTAGGGCCAGCTATTGACTTCAGGACAGTAAATTGGCATTGCATCATTGAGGAGCTGCCTCTGGAGTGTCAAGACAGGGATACAGATTAGAGGGAACCTCTTCTTTGATGCAATAAGGGTGCCTTCTGCACACAATGGCGAGCCATGCCGTTTAGTGGTTGGAGTAGGGAAGAGGAAATTAGGGGGGGATGTAGTTTTAATCCAGATTGGAACTCTGATCTGGGGCAAGTCACTCTGGCCCACATCCACAAAAAGGTATTTACTTCCCCACTTACTTCCATTGATCTTTAGGAGCCTAAAGTACCTATGAAATGGGAAAGGCCCATTCCTTAATGTTTACTATTTTGGCTGAATAATGAAGACCTCTATTCATGAATAACTGTCAGCATTCTCAGCAAGTGGCAGGGGGTTAATTATTTAACCAGTTCATATACTTGGAACGCTTTTCAAAGGGGGCTGAGAACCTCAGATGAAAGGGACTGATCAGCCTGATTCACAGCTCATTGAAATGAATGGACAGTCTCCCACTGACTTTGGATTAGGATCCACATATCTACAAGTTATTACTACACTATATAATATGGTGCATTTCGTCTAAGGATCTGGATCCAATCTTTGTTGGATTTGAACCAAAGTTGCTGCATTCTCATTGACAAGGTAACACTGATGACGGTGTGATGGCCTATGGGAAACGAGTTAATAGTCTCACTCTCATAAAGAGGTGTCCATATCACAAGCCAATTAATCTCATGTTTTGGTCCTATAAATCAGAAATGTCAGAGATTGTGTGTTTGAACAGAACTACCTGTTCAGCTCTCCAGGTTAAAATCCTAGTACATTAGCATCATATATTATTGAACCACTCAATTTCTGTCCACTGTATAGTTTGTCAATGTGTGGTTCCTGGTGGACAAAAGGAGACAAATTTAGAACTTGAGCTGGGAATAAACTTGTTAGTAATTTGTTGATTTTTAATTACCTCTGTTTAAGAAGGGCTGTGATTCCACATATCAAGACATTGGTCAGAGGGAATGAGGCTTTGTACTTTGTTGCCCATCGCTGTGGATAAAGAGGAATTACTTTTGTCAGAACTGAAAGCCCCAAACTTTCAAAAGCAGTCAAGTCACTAAATAAAAATGGGGGAGATCTGGAGGGAAAACTGGTTCCTTGGACAAAAGATTGTCATTGGTACAGACAGTCCAGTTCACGGATTCTCACAGTAGAGAGTGGAACGAACATTAAAAGTCATGCTAACACACATGCTATTGAAGCCTTTAAAAAGTGTGTATGGACTCTGCATTCAAACCCAGAGACCAGCCTGAGCAAGTTGTTTCTAGTGACATGCAATATTTTGTAGCTATGATTGATCATTACGGCTCAGTTCTGCCCCCAGACTCAAAAAGTGGTGCTTGCCCCTGCTTACACTTGACTAACAGATCTGACAATGTCATGCTGTTCTTTTTTGTGAGACAGAACATAACCCCCCTGTGAAAAGCAGGGTTCCCAGGCAATGTCATTTGTCAGCGCCTGGGCAAAGTCTTAAACGAAAGTTGATAAAGTCTGCGATGTCAGTCTTCACCAAGGCAAGGCTCTCCTCGTCAGCAAGCTTCCCATATGGGCTTCAGTTTCATTGCCATGGGAATTTTTCTTGAATAAGCACCACAGGACTTGGCCCTGGTTATTTTACATGAGATTTTCAGAAACTTATACAGAATCTTTTTAAAACCTCAACATTCAGATAAAATTCAGGACAGAGTGTGATCTTACTCACAGGGGGAAGCCGCTGCCCTACTGACTTTAGTCATACCACTTGGAGCAGGGTGCTACTTAACATGAATCAGAATCTGGTTCCTCCATCATAAACGGAGTCAGCTGTGGAAGTTGGGGAAAGCGCAGACATCTTAGTCTTCCAGGAAGAGCAAGAGTCAGACTAACTCTTCTATTTAAGAACACAAGACTTTAATGCAGGGCCTGGGCGAGTGGGGGCAGGGGGGAAGTGAGAGGTTATTTTGACCTTGTGTTAGATAATAGAACAGACTGTAGCAGAAAAATTGCTGAGAAAAGTGAGATATTAGGAAGGAATATGTATAAACAAAATGCAGCTGTTGATCATTACTGTAGAACTAAAGGTATAAAAATTTGCCCTAATTGTTTTTCTAATGGAGACCTGCCTCAGGAGGGGAACCCCTGCCTGTGTGGGCTCTCCCCTGCATATTGCAATTGCTCAAAATAAAGCTGCCTCTGGCTTGTTGCATCAAACTCGGAGTGAGGACATTGGCTGTGTGGAAGAAAACAATGCAAGCAGTTTTGAAAAATGCCACCCTTAGGAATAGATACTGCATAAAAAGAGATAATGATATCTAGTACAACAATGTGATCCTGAAAGGCTTCAGGCGGTAGTCTAAAAAAGTTATATATACACAGATCATTTATTTTTGTTGTATTGTAGTAGCACCTAGAAGCTCCACTTGTAGGCCAAACCCCTGTTGTGCTAGGTACTGTACAAAGCTAAGAGACAGATCCTTCCCCAGAGAGCTTACACTCTAAGCAGACTCACTAGATAAATGGGGAGTCATTCATTTATCGATATCACACACACACACACACCCCCATGAACCTCAGCAGGTACACATCATGTTTAAGGGCAAGCCCTCTCTGAATTTGTCCATCCTTCCGGACAAGATACCAGATTAGTACCATTTCAGCAGAGTTTGTTGTGCAATAGCTAGATTTGAGACAGTGCCTCCATCCTGCAACCCACCTGTTTTAGCTTGCAACAGAACTCCCACCTTAACATAGCAGGCCCAATTCTGCAAGCATACCAAAGAGAAAATCCTCAAGTAATTTAAGAGAATCCTAATGAACACAGTGTGTTTACTATACAGAGCTTCAGAGGCCAGACAGAATTTTTAAATACAGTGACACATACATAGAGCAGCTCTGAACATTTATCAGACTCATTAATGGATCACGCTCTGATTTGTCATTGACCAGGGCAACCACATATCTTTCTTGCTTCAATGATAAAGCACTATGCAGGATTCCCAGAGACATAGGGTCAGATCCTCAGCTGGTGTGAACTGGCATTGAAGAAACTGAAGCCAATGGAGCTGCACAGATGTACACCAGTTAAAGATATGGTCCAGAGATATTGCCAATATAGTAAAGACCTGGTGGTCTTTGATGTGCACCAGCCCTGCACCCCAGTGCCAAATTCCTAGGGAGAACTGCCAGCAGGCCACCCACTCTCAGCAGCCTGAGCATTCTCCTCAGGTGGGGGAAGGAGCAGAGAAGCCATCTGTTCTGGTGCCACAGGCTAAGCAGACAGTATCAAACACCAGCTGTCTTTTCCTTCTGGCTTCCCACCTCACTTAGTTTTCCCTGCATGCAGTCCCACTTGTCTACTGCCAGCAGCTTTAGGGATTGCTTGGTGGAGGCAGGGAAGAAGTTCATGGGGATTCAGAGGATGTAGACCAGTGGAGAGAGAGAATAGGGGCTACACACCTACTTACATAATGCCCCTGAAACATAAGGCCAGCCCTGGACACAAACAAAGTCCAGGAGACTGCTGGAAGGAGGTTTGTGCAACATCTGTTCACAGACTTGGTCAAGAAATACATGTTTTTGGCCATTTCCATCAGGATTTGCGATGCAATGCTCACTGCAGGGATTTTAACCATTGGCATGGTTAGAAGGAACATTGCTCTACCTAGGTCAGGACCCCATATACCAAGAGGACAAATGCCATTTCAAGGCACATAAGGAGGGTTTGTCAAAACCCTACAGAGCTTGAGTTAACTGAATCAAAGTCCACAACTCCCTTCATCTGCCAGAGCATCAACCGTACCAATTTTTCCACTTGTATGGTAGCATGCCTTTAAAGTTCCAGAATACATGCATGGAAACATTACCTATCTGTACCTTGATCAGGTATCAGTATTATGAACATTGCTACAAGGAATTAAGGACTCAATTCGACTCCCACTGAATGGAAAACTTGTTGATGACAATGGGCATTGAGTGGGCCCAACGCTCAGGATTTATCCACTGTCAGTGGAGCCAGCTGTCCGAGTCCTGAACTCCCGACTGACTTTTCACTCACTAGTCAGAGACAGAGCTCCAGCAAAAGTCAGATTTTTGCCTGAGTAACTGATTAGGGCCACAATTTTCAGAAGAGCCTAAATTCCTTTGAATTTCAAGATGAGTTGGCACTTAAAACCAAAGGCGACTAAAGGAGTTAACTCAAGTTGGAATTTTCAAAGTGCCAAATTCTGCTCTGATACTCAAAAAGGTCCTATTGACTGCACTGGGAGCAGCACACAAGACTAGCAAGCCATTCAGTGATCTTTAGTAATGTGGGTATAAGTACAAGACATGACAGAAGTCTTGTACCATCAGCTATACACGGCAGCATTGCTAACACGAATAGTTTGATTTGTACCATCATTCTGCTTAGGAGAGGTCTTGCCTTCAGAAAAGCATAGAGTGATCTCTCCTCACAGGGATGTTCAGTGTCAAATAGTTTCAAATGCACACTATTAATGCGCCTTTGATAATTTAATTACAAAATTACAAACCAGAAGCTGAAAGCCACTGTGCAAACATCTATATTCATGAATGGGATAGAGTGTGTTACCATATTAACAAGCATAAAATAAAGTTAAAATAATCACTGAAGGAAGAAGGTCTAAAGCTTTGGGCATTCCATCTGTTAGATGCTTAGCTATATATCAATATAATATAGTATAATAAATGCCAGGAGATAGATTCTTTCAGCACACATATTTAAAACCTAATAAAGCCAGATACAAATCCCAAGTTATTGGGGAACAAAACCAGGAGAGAATGTATTTAAAAAACAAAATAAAAACCTTTTTTTTTTTTTTATTTAAAGTCAAGGGTGCAAAGACTCCACTCTGATTAGGGAATGAGAATATCAAACTCAGATAATTTGCCCCCTTGATGAGGAATTCATTCACTATACAATTTACCTGCACTAATGCTTTGGCTACTTTTAAAAAATAAAAGTATTTAGATTTTTCCAGCACCAATCCAGAAGTCTTGATGCTTTTCACTTTAAACATTTAAAGTTGGGAAAATTTGGATACCCCTACAGAATTGTTCACTGCTCAATAATTCAACCAAATAGCAGCAACTCAGGATCCAAGTGCACTATATTACCCAGCTACATGTTGGCAACTTCCGAAGAGATTTGACTTTGTTCCCCTTGTGCGCACAAAAGTCAGAGCTACATCAGTGAAAATGGAAGAATCAGGCCTTGAGGTCATGATTAGGGATTCCCCCCTCATGCAGAGAGGAAGGAAACTTTAATGTTTAGGGTATTAGCCAGGAATTTAGGAGACCGATTCAAATTCCAGCTCTGCCACAGGTGTGATCTTTGACGAACCTTAGTCTCTGTGCCCCAGGTTTCCATCTGAAAGAACTATAACAGCACTTCCCTACCTCACAGGTCTGTACCTAAGCTAGGACTGTGCTGAGGTTGTCGTACTGACTAGCTAACTTCAAACATGTGATTAAGTCCCATTGACGTCAATGGGATGTAAGCAAGTGCTTTGCAGAACCAGTATTTCACCTACCAAGTATTTATTCCCTGGTCTAGCCCAAGAAAGATTGGCAAACGTCCAGGAAAGTGGTAGGAGGGTTAGCTTCATCCTCAATGCTTCACCCCTGAAAGATGATCCCAGATCTTCAACTGGTGCTGCTCCATGGACTTCAATATGAGCAGAGTTAGGCCAATGCTGAGTGCTTCTGAAAATCCCATCCAGCATGCCCTGTAGTGGAGGAATTTGTTAAACATTTGCACAGCATGAGACCCAGTGGCTCACTGTGCCAGTGAGTGTTTTAATTGCTTTATTATTAACTGTCAATGTTGCAGTGTTTTAGAAGCTTTGCTGTCACAATTCAAAATAATGGATGAGGCACTTGTCAGAACCTACATTGCGGCTGTCATGTTTAGACTCCATTTGCTTCCAGTTGCTATTCCTCAGGGTCCAAAGTGCTTTTATTTCCTACAAGCAGGTTTTATTTTCAAATGATTCATACCATTGTCACATACAGCCTTGAAAATATAGCATCCACCTTTCCATCCTGTAAGCTAGCCCTACAGGGAATAGTGTCAAAACTATAATGGTGTTTTATTTGTTGTCACTTGAAATAGAAATCCAGAGAGAGAGAGAGAGATTAGTGCTTACTTCAGATATCCTCAGTAGCTTTCTGGACAGATTTTCACACTTAAATCACATTGACAGGAATCACGCTGTCTTTGGTTGATGTACATGTGCTGCAGAGATCACCACTACAATTGATGTAATCTCAGTTCTGTTAATATTAAGTGGACCTGCTCTGGTTTACACTAGATGAGGATTTGGCTGCTGGTTCTCATTTTTAAAGAGTAAATAATGGTTTTATTTTTTTTAAATAAAAGTGAATTTGTAACATGGTACTTTCACTCTGACTCATCCAGGGAAAGGAAATGGTCTGTCCTATCTTCCCACTGGATGTATAATGCAACAAGTACTGTGAAGCATTGTGCTATATGCTAAAGGGAATGGTTTTCTGAAGTTCTGAATGCCAGTGTTTGAAGCACTGGTGGACAATCAATGCTGTTAGAAAGTCTGGAGGCCAGATCGCCAGCTAGCATTAGTCAGCATTTCTCCCTTAAAATTAATGGAGCTATGTGGCTTTACACTAGCAAAAGGATCTGGCCTCAGGTCTCATCTTCTTGCCTATGATTAACAGGGTTCTCGCCAATTACTTTTTTTGGGGGTGGTGGGGAGAAGAAGGGAGCTAGTCATCCACTTATCCTCCATTAACATCAAAACTCCCTGAAGTCTGCTTCTCAGACAATTGGTCCCTTCATATCCCAATTATGGATGTAGACAGGAACATTTACTTGTACCATAATAGCACCTAGAGGTCCCCCAAGATCAGCACCTGATTGGGCTAGGTATTTGGTACCAAGAGGTAAGGCAACTTGAGCAAAATCACATAGGTGGTCAATGGCAGAAACAAGACTAGAATGAGTCTTGTTTGAGTTGTAGTACAGCATCCTCTCTCCCAGGATGCACCATTACTTATTGCCATTTGAGAGACCCATCTTCATTTAAACCATGTCTGAATCTCCTGCTTACATCCATCATGAAAGCAGAAGTATTCCCAGCCAGCACTGAACAAGCATACTGATTTCCTGCAGAATTGCATTAGCCCAGGCTACCAAGTTAATGAAGGCAGTGCAGTAGAGCAAGTCTTCGCACATCAGGGTTCTGCTTTTTTGGTTCCATGTGGTATATATTGTATTAGAATACTAAATTTATGACTTATTTGCATATTGAAGAGTTATTTATAAATAACCTCTGTTGAAACAGATTAACTGACCTGAATATTCTTCTGTCATCATATTCCTCAAAAATCTCCACTCTCTCTTTTCATCTAAGCACATACTAAGAAACTGGAAGTATTGAATGCGATATAATTTCAAATGAAATTAAGTGACAACATTTCCATCTAGTCCAGGGATAGGCAACCTATGGCACATGTGCCGAAGGCAGCACACGAGCTGATTTTCAGTGGCACTCACACTGCCCAGGTCCTGGCCACCAGTTCGGGGGGCTCTGCATTTTAATTTAATTTTAAATGAAGCTTCTTAAACATTTCAAAAACCTTATTTACTTTACATACAACAATAGTTTAGTTATATATTATAGACGTATAGAAAGACCTTCTAAAGATATTAAAATCATAGAATCATAGAATATCAGAGTTGGAAGGGACCTCAAGAGGTCATCTAGTCCAACCCCCTGCTCAAAGCAGGACCAATTCCCAGCTAAATCATCCCAGCCAGGGCTTTGTCAAGCCGGGCCTTAAAAACCTCCAAGGAAGGAGACTCCACCACCTCCCTAGGTAACCCATTCCAGTGTTTCACCACCCTCCTAGTGAAATAGTTTTTCCTGATATCCAACCTGGACTTCCCCCACCGCAACTTGAGACCATTGCTCCTTGTTCTGTCATCTGCCACCACTGAGAACAGCCGAGCTCCATCCTCTTTGGAACCCCCCTTCAGGTAGTTGAAGGCTGCTATCAAAATGTATGACTGGCACGTGAAACCTTACATTAGAGTGAATAAATGACGACTCGGGACACCACTTCTGAAAGATTGCCAACCCCTGATCTAGTCTATGGATGTTGTGGGAAATCAGATTACCACTGAAAATTCATTTACTGTAATTTTGCATTTAAAAACTGATCAGTGCTTTTATCTGAAAGGACAGACAGACCCTTCCCTTTTTAATGGAGGCCAAATGCAATTGAGAACGTTGTATTTCTAAGCTAGATATTCTGCACACTGCTATTTATAGCCAACAAATGTCTGATACAGGCATCAAAGATTCTCTATTTTCTGTGGTATAAATGGTCAAAGTTTTCAAAAATGTC
The DNA here is from genome assembly GCF_011386835.1 of Chrysemys picta bellii. NCBI lineage: Eukaryota > Metazoa > Chordata > Testudines > Emydidae > Chrysemys > Chrysemys picta. Next base: position 147,730 of record NW_027052771.1, on the reverse strand, counting down.
TAGTGATTTTGGGTACCTCTGTTTTTTGGTGTCCAACCAGAAAATCTGAATGAGGCCTGATTTTCAGCGAGCAGGTGCTCAGCACTTTCTGAAAGTGGGGGTTGCCTTAAGGTGTCAAGCTGAGCACCCAAAGTTTTGGGGCACCCTAAGTCACTAGTGATTTTTGAACATTTAGCCCAGGGTGTCAATCCCATAAAGGGCTGGGTATTCCTGTTAGCTACCAAGTGCCCTCTGCTCCACCTGGAGTCCAAACTGTTGGAGGATATAAAGCTAGGAAAAAGGAACAACACTTCTCCCAACACCTGCTTCATTCCTCTGCAGAGCGACAGTATGTGTGCTTAGGCCTTACATCTCAGCTACCCAGTGGAGGGGGGAAAAAGTGACATAAGCTTAGAATATGTTCTGACCCTATTTTGAGCTACATGGTTAACAGTCCTGGAACAGAGAGGGACAGGGCAACCCTCTTTCTGGGATTACAGTCCAACACCACTGGTTGGTTTGCAGGGAGCAACTGTGTCAGTTATCACACACACAAGACTAGTCGCTAGCACAGCTCCTTCAACCCAAAGATTTTATAGCGACAAAACCCACCACCACAAGCAAGTCTTCCAAGGCTAAACACTTAGGGCAGGGCTACACTTGCAGATGTAGAGCTCTGAGTTAAACCAGCCTTCATAGAGCACAGTAGGGAAAGCGCTGCAATCTGTCCACACTGACAGCTGCAAGCGCACTGGTGTGGCGACATTAGCAGCTCTTGCAACAGCCACAGAGAGGAGTGCATTGTGGTAGCTATCCCAGCATGCAAGTGGCTACAATCTGCTTTTCAAAGAGGGGTGGAGTGTGACAGGGTGTGTTGTGTGTAGGGGGGGAGAAGAGTGGGGTTTTGGGGAGCTGAGAGAGCACACACATTCTCTCATGGTTGCTTGGTCTCGGTGCAGATAAGCATGCCGGCTGTCAGAAACTGAGCTTTCAAAGGGCATATCCACATTCCTTGGTTTCACTGAGAATTAGTCTCCAGTGTCAGGAGTGAGCGGCAATTACTTTCCCTCTAAACAGTCATCTTGCCATCTCAAGCCAGGCCCAAGGATGGCTGCTGCCACTCCATCAAGTGGTTACCTACTTGGGAGCAAAGCTCGGCCATCGCCAGACCAACTGGCTTCACCTGGAACACCCCAAACTGAAGAGCTTTCCCCACACCAACTGGCTATGAAAAAACAGTTCTGAGCCTCCTGGGGAGCAAACCCTTTGGTCCTTCGTACAGCTGTACTGGCCCTGGTGTTTGCTGCAGCTGAATGCGGAGCTGCAGGTCTGTGTGCACAGCTGCCTAGACTTTGCTTGTTGACATGGAGCTGAATTCACCCATTTGTATTACTAATGGCTGCTTGAGCTGTACCAGCCTGCTACGTGCGCTGGCACATTAGTGAACGAACTCTGCCAGACTTTTGATGAAATGCCATTGCCGTTTTGTCTGCCTGGAGATTGGATATAGATGAAACCAACCTATTCCATCTATTGACAGATGTTCTGCTCCCCAACAGGGAACATATTGGGCCAACTCAAAGGTCTGCTCATGTTCAGGGGAGGTTCCCACACCTGTATTGGGGTGTGACACTGCAGCTGGTCTCTTGATACCAATTTGCTATGGCAACTCTAGCCCTGTTTGACAATAGTGTTACTGTCCCGGACAACCAGCACTGCTAAGGAGACAGTTACATCCTTACAGAGTGGAAGCATTGGTGGGAGAGAGTAATGCTAAGTACATTCAAGAGTCCAATCACTGCACCTGCCTCCATCTCCACTTGATTTTAAATTGTGGAGCAGGCTCGGATTACTCTAGCTCAGCCATGCACCAGCTTGGTCTGGTTTCCTCTCCATGCTGCAATTGTGGGGCAGCACTACAGAAAATAACTCGTGGTGTTAGGGTGCCCAACCTGACACCTGGAGAGGTGCCTACAATGCCTCACCTCCCTTGGGACAGAGGCTGCCCTCTGGTTATGGAACCTGGACATAGAGCTCAGACATCTGCATACGAGAGGCCTCCCCAATCCATGGATTCAATTTGCAGCATAACACAAGAAACTGAATACATCTCCCATCATTGTCTTGCTGTAATAAGTATACTTCTAGAAGGGAACTGCCAGAATTGAGCCTTCCCGGCACAGTGGCATGTGTTGTCAGTCATCATGGGATAGAGATGACAGCTGCATGTGACACTGCACAAGAGGAAAGACTATTCAAGGAAATCCACTGGTGTCCATGGAAAGTGTGGTCAGCAGTGATAAGACTACTAACCTGCCTCACTATCTCCAAGCAAGCCTCCTCAAACAGAAAGGAGAGGATCTCTTGATAGTTACCCATACCCAATGAGGTGTCTGCCTTCCCACGGTTGAGGATACAAAATAACTCCTACATGTCCCGTAGTCAATTTGATCCAGAGCAGAGACTAAATAGTGGTCATAGAAGAGACACTTGCACTTGGATGCACGTTGACCTATTGATGATCCATCCTGTGTTTCAAAGTGATGTAGCCACGACATCTCATGTATCTACTGAGAGACACAGGCAATATGCACTACCCCTCCAGGAGAAGTCCCATCGAATTCCTTAGTGAGAACATAAAAGTGATCCATAACTATCAGTTGACCCCTGTCTTAGATGTGACTGCCTGCCTGTGTTTCCAGTCATACAAGACAGCTTTAGTTACTGAGGCAACAAGCTATGATGTATGCTAGCTCTCGGTGACCATCCATGACAAGACAGTGTAGAGTGCCAACTTTAATCATAGTAGACCTGACAGTACTCAGCCAAATGCTCATAGAAGGGGAATCCAGAGGGCTTGTTCCATGCTGAATACAGGAGTGGGAACCACGGGGGTTGCTTTAAGGAGGATTGGCCAAAGGTGTTTCAAACAGGGGACCTTCTGCTATACCCAAGACTTACTTCACTATGAACACTCATGCCAGAGAGATCTTTTAGCCTGCTGGCCCTGCTCCTTTGCTCACCTACTTCACTTTTTCCAGCCCCATAGCTTTTTTGCAGAGTGATCTTTCATCCACTCCAACAAAAAGCAACAAGGAACCAGAATAATCAAAAACAGTTAGAGGGTGTGAAAACCTGAAGCAACTGTACACTTGACAAAGGAGGAAGATGACTCTCCCCACAAAAAAAAAAAAAAAAAAAAAAAAAACACAAAACAAAACAAAAAAAACACACACACTAATAAAAATAAGACATTTTACCCATATGACCCTGCTCTGAGGACAATGGAAGAGGAAAAGGAGGCCTCCTCCTTTAAATAGCGCAAAGCTTGTGTAGTGCAGTAAGCACACTGGGAATGCAGAACTTCATGGGATAATGGTTCTGTGTCATGTGGTCCTGAGGTTCTCCACCCCCTTACCAAAGCTGGTAGAGAGCATTGTTATTGTTGCGTGTTGTACCTGGAAGCCCCAACAGAGTTCAGAGTGTCATTTTGCTAGGTGCTGTATAGACAGCAAGTGAGAGCCCCTGCCCCAAAGATCTTACAATCTCAACTATAGCAGCTTTGGATGAGTTGACATGTGGGGAGATGCTAAAGCACAAGGCAGCAGGATACGAAATGTGAAAAGAGAAAGGTAGCAGGTCACAGCAAGGGTAGATGGTCAAATTTTCTGATTACTGTTTCCACCAGATACAGCACAATATAAGTTTGACTCAGAAAGAAACATCCTACCCTGAATTTTATTACAAATAACATAATACACTGGAGGAATGTTATGGGGACAAAGACTAAGTTTGGCTAATTGCAGTTTTGATTAATTCAGAGAATTTGCAGTGTAGTGAAAAGACATCAGGGACATGACCCTATTATATGGAACAGGGAGTTTTGGATCCTTGAGGCTGTACTGTATCTAGTTTGAGAAACTTTATATTAAATTTGGCTGGCAATAGCTCTTATGTATAGCAAGATGTGTTGTGCTTATATTTCCTTGATCTTCCAGGCCGATACCTAAGGGACATGTATACAAAGCACATTTAGTTACGAAGAAGAGTTGCTAGAAAGGACTACATGCATCACACATCTGAGGTTCATATAGTACACCCCAGAGGAGATTTCTGGATACTGCATGGTGGTACAAAACACTGCAGTCTTCCTCAGTAAAGCAGCCCACTTCCTGAACGGGCCAAGTTACAAGGAGCACTTAGTAGTAGTCCAGACCCTCTCCACTGGCTTCCTGGCTGCTATGAGGTCCAATTCACAGTCCTGATTCTGGTCTTCAGAGACTGGCCTAACTCTTAAGTTACCTGCTTGGCGCTCCATCCTCAATGGCACAAACTGGAAATACCCAGAGGGAGTCTCGCAGGACATGGAGGCAAGGAATTGTCAGTGCTGGGTCCCAGGCAGTGGAACACCCTAATAGAGAAGATGTTTCAAGTGGGCTCTGCTCTGACCATCTTCAGAGTCAGATGCAAAACTTTCTGCATTAGCCAGCCCAATCTCAGAAGATTATGGGCCAGATCTTCAACTGGTATAAATTGGCAGAGAAGCCTTGATATCAGTACAGCTACATAAATATATCCTAGCTATGGATGGATGTAATTAGATCCAAGAGGCTGAAGTGCACTGATTATCAAATTTCATCTATCAAGCATGGCACTAATTGCAGTGTTTTGGTCTACTCCTCAGAGCGTCAGTTAGCAGAGAAACTGCCAAGGAAGGCTTCTCTTCATCTGACTAACAGAGGGATTGACTGTCATTTGTGCTGACTGCAAGGCAGGAATTCTTTTGTTGCAAGTTATTGGTCATGGAAAGTGTGGCAGCTTTCTGCTTGCCATTTTCCTGCATTGACTTTCTTAGTAGGTTTCCCAGAAGATAATATAAGTTGAAGTTACGGTTTTAAAATTTATCCGAGCTGAACCACAATTTCACAGTTCTCAGGAAATTGCAGTAAAGGTAACATGTCACATGCCATCTAAAACATAAGTATTTATCTACAGGGATTCATCCCAAGCAAAAAAAGTCCAAGCTTAAGGAACTGACAGAACATTCAAAGGAAATCTAAGATATTTGGATACCTAACTTCTTTAGGCACCTTTGAAAGATGGTGCCAAGAACTCAGCAATGGGGAAAAAACCTTTCAAAGATGACAGGTGTTAGATCTGCCATTGCCATTCTCCTTCCCTATAGAAGCTAAATATCCAGGAATGCTTTTTGAAGCTATACATGGCTTTGAAGACTTCCGCTCCTTCCCTCATGTATATGACCTGACAGGAACCCAGGCTCACTCTAGCTTTTAAAAAGTTCAGTTTCAGACTACAGTAAATATTCAGATAAAATTCATGTACATTCAGGGGCAGGGTGGAGAGAAGAGAAATCATGAACCAAAGCTACTCAGAAGTATGACAGTAACCATGATCTAAAAGCTCAATGAAGTCTTGTGAATTTTCCACCCATATAATAAGCTTTAGATCAGGCCCAATGAGAATAAGCTCACCATAACTACATTATGAAGTTTTGCTAGTTGATCCTTTAAAAAAAAAATTCAACATTCAGTTTTGGTAACAGCCACATAGTGGATTTGTCTGCTATTAGTGATGACTAGTCTAATCCCAAACATGGGTTTTCATTATCTAAAGCCAAATTTTGAAAATTGTTCTTGTCTTTATAATTAGCGAAAACCTCCATTCTGAACAACCCCAAATTTTAGGGATGGTCAAAATCAAAAGCCAGATGCAAACTTTGTAGTTGGGCTCATTTCTAGTAACCAACAGGCTACCAGTGTTACTGACCAGAAAGCCAAAAAGACAGTTCATTCTACCATCTGCAGGTGGGACTAAGTAGTGCCTATTTCAGAGCAAGCCCAGTCATTACACCTTAGTTAAGGCTGTAACATGCTAACAAACTACAGTGAAACAAAGGCATAATTCCTAAGAAAGTTAATCACTGGCTGCATTAAGCTCTGAAAGAATTATAGCAATGATTCTTCAGGTAGTATAATTTATTCTGTTTTAATTGGTACCTCAAGTGATCCCAAATAGTTTCATAAATCCTCAGCCTAAGAGGCTGTCTAGCTCTACATAGTATAATGTAGAATTTCTCATAGGAGCTTTCCACTGGACAATGGTCAGTGTGATTACTATTGATCTTGTTAAACATAGTCTTTTGTCATTTTCAGGCACAAATCTATTAAAGCTTGGATATCAATTTTTAATTGGAATCAAAGCTATGGGGACACAGCAACATTTCCCAGGTCCTGTGTGTGTGTGTATATATTTCACACTATAGCTAATTAACTGGTGAATAGACATTACTGATATCGAAACTAAACAAATTAGTTGACTAAGAGTTGAATTAGAGACAGAGTCAGCAAAAGATTTCCCTGCTAGTTTGGCTTATCAATGTCAGAATCCTGTGTGTAAGATATTGGAAAAATATTGCCACCCATTTATTTAAAAACAATGTTTTCATCTATTGTTTTTCCTAATGACCCATGTATGATCATTACATCTAATTAGCTCTAGTGAAGTGACCCATATCTTCTACACCCAACCCTGAACACTGTGGAAGAATTTAGTCAGCCTTTTTGCTGGTTGTCTATGGCTGTTTCTGCTCTAATAGAGAATTTCTCTCACCTTTTGGAATTAGAATGCTGTCTGAGTTCACCTTCTGTGTGTAATTCAGCAAGTGGGGAATTCATTTCCAGCACAGTTATAGGACTGCAAGTTCTACAAAGAGCATCTGCCAGCTGAAACATGTTTTTCATCTCTACTTTTCATCAGCTTTTAGAAAATCCCCCCTCCTAAAGTTTTACCATATTCATAGACAAACCAGCTGTGGTCACTGGTGGAAATGGCAGCTGTCCAGGACTGCTTTCAGCCACTAGCATGCCACCCCCAGTTGAAGAGGTGTTATGGTGAATCTGCCTCAGTTTCCCCTGATTCAGCCAATAGCTATTTGGCCCCAAGTCTGGTAGTTCCTTACTATGACTCCAGCCAGATAGCTGTCATAGTGGAGAAGAGTGGAGTCAATCAGGAGGCCAGAGACCGTAGAGAAGAGTCTCTCCAGCCTCTCGGCATTCAGAGGCCTTTGCTTCGCAGGCTTTTAGTGACCTCTCTGTTGGTGTTAGTAAAGGAGCCCAGGCTCACCCACTCCTCTGGATTTTAGTCCAGGGATCCCATGTGAAGCATTTGGAACCACTTTCTCCTGATTAATTTCTGCTTCCCTGGACTGCTTTCCACCAGGGCTCTCTAACTGGTTGTTAGACAGACTCAGAGTCTCTTCTGGAGGTCCAACCACCTGGGCAGCTTCCCACCAGTCTGGTGCTGAAAGACATTGATCTCAATGGTTCCTCAGCCTCTCTGGCAGCCACCTCTCCCTTCTGAGCTGCAGTCTTTTCACCTCCCCAGCTGTTGCAGGGCCACCAATCAATGCCAGCTCATCTCCTTGTTAACCCTTTCGCAGATGGGACAGCATAGGATCTGTACATGCTCTACCAACATTTCATTCTTGTTCAGTCTTCAGAGTCAGTTTTTCACACACACACACACACACACAGGCCAAAGAGTTTAGCCTCCTAAACAGAAGCCCCTACGTACTATGAGCTTCTGAAGAGTTTACATTCTATTCTCCTTACGCCCACAAGGAATGTTTTGTCCACTGTGGGCCTGGGCTGTCCACTGACCTAAATGGGCTTAAATCAGTCTTTATAACTCTGCTTTGATAGAGGTTACAGACCTCTCAGTGGAAAAGCCAAATACTTAGAATTTACTTCTTCCAGAATGCTAGAGAAATAGTTACCTATTAAACATCTATTGATATACAGAAGCCCAAGGGTAAGAGAATAGCTGCACACAAAAGAGTGGACTCACTGCAGGTGTATCCCCTTGTGGCCAGGCATGGTGTAGCCACTCACCTGCTCACCCTGTGCCACGAGAAGCTCCAGTCCTGTTGTGGTCACCTCTTCTCACAATTCAGCCTTCTGGCCAGAGCACAATTGAGTTCCATAGTCTTTTTGGGGTGCTTTACTCCCAAGTCCACATAGAACAATACCCCAAATTCCAGGCTCTTCAGCCCCTGAAGAGCCACAGGTCCTCACCCAGTATCTTCAACATCAGCTATTCAGTGTAACTAGAAATATTTGGGTGAGAGGTCCTTTGAACTCCTAGTACTTTACCAGTCTCTTGTCTCCTCCCTCCTAGTACTCCTTCAGGCTCAGGTCTGTATTAAGCTCTCTTTCAGGCCCACTGCAACAAGAATCACCATCTACTATACCCTCTGCCATGGAGCGGTCTGGGTTTTCCCTTCCTCTAGCAGCCTTCCCTAATGCCCTTAGCTTCTAGGGCTTCCTTCCCATTCTAACACCCTTCTTCCTAGAGCTCAGCCCATAGACTATAAAGTTATTTCCTGCTCTTACTTCAGCATTTCTAGGCTTCTCTCACCCACAACCCTCCAAACATGAGAGAGAAAGAAAGGAAAAAAAAAAAAAGCCCCAAAACACTCCCCTCAACACCCTCCCCATGCTCTGCTCCTTCCTTTATGAAGACAGCTCTTCCCCAGCTGGGTTTGATCATCAGTTAGTCCTAACACCCCTCCAGATGCCACAAAGTGACCTGATTGGCTTCAGGATCCCATTAAACCCTGGCTAACCTGTGTGGGCTTTATACAGCCCATCGCACTGTGGTGCTGACACAGTTAAGATACATACTTCAGAAACTATATATAATAAAAAGCCTAAATCAGTGACAACAAGTTGGACCATTATAACAATTAAATTAGTGGGCCAAACTCTACTGTCAGTTAGAATGCTAAAAATCTGGAATAACTCCTTTGGATGAAAAACTGGCCTTACTGAAATCAATGGGAGTTTTGCCTTTGACTTAATAGAGCCAGAATTTCAACTTTTTGACTTCAGTGGAGTTAAACTGGGATTCACACTGATACACCTGAGAGCAGAATTTTATCCAGTGTAAATGTAAAAGTATGAACAAACTGTTAGAAGACACTACATACCTATATTTAAAATTGCAGGAAGAAAATACAATATTACGTAGCACTATAGAAGAAATAGCGTGTAGTCATGTAATTAAACACTACTGTAGTACATACACAAAGGGGCAGAGTTAAGATTGCATATTGCACCTTAACTCCTTTATGTCCTGACTTTCAAACAAGCGTGCATCTGGGTACTTTTGTGTGTACACACAGACACTTATATCATTGACATCTTTACTTTAGTAATCTCCAGCCTAAGGTGGGGTTTTCAAAGCTATTCGATACTGGTCTAACTCTGCTTTCATTGAAAAAATGGTAACAATGTACGGGGAGATTTTGGCAAACCAGTAAAGTGCCTGAAACCACTATTGCGTATTGCTAAAAGCAGCCAACTCAGCAGACCGTAAAGTGGCCATGCAGCAGGCTTAGCTTAACCAAGGAAGGAGGGGAGGGGGTTTTGGGTGCCGCAGAAAGGGCGGCTTGACCCCCTGTGTCCTTCCTAATAAGAATTGTGTTGAAGTTCCTGATACATGCATTTTAGAAGAGCGGGATGTGCCCTCAGGAAAGCGTCTATCAGGGTCTCAAGGCTGCAAACTCTGGGAAAAAAAACACACCTGGTTAATCAATAATCAGAAGAAAACCTCTTGCTTGACTGCTTGCTTAACAAGTTTTCTTTGAGGGACATGTCATTGTATTACTATGTATAAATAAAGGGGAAAAGTTTGAGGTAGTTGGACTGGTCTCTCCCTCTGGATGCATCTTGTGTTCCCCATCGGCAGACGGGCTGCCACTGTGCCACTCGAGAGTCACACTCAGCTTTGGTAATTATCGAGGGTTGGGGGTGTTTTACTAACCTGTTGCGGACATGTGTAAGTGCTTGAGACTAAGTAAAGTTTAGCTTTAAATGAAAGCACTCTTGCGTTGTCCTGTTTGTGCCAGCCATCTATCGGTCGGACGGCCATGTCTCCCCTGATTTATTTCCTGGCACCACCTCACATAGAGTAAAAGTTACCAAGAGCTTTGGGTTGAAAGAACCCTGGGTAACAACACTTCCATTGACTTCAGTGGAAAAAAAGTTAAGTTAACACCATGGGCAGTGGGTGGAGCCCCCCTTTGGGGAGGCTAACCTCAGCTCGGCTCCTTCCGCCGCCCTCCCTCCCACGGCTGGAGCCACAAGCCTCCTCGCCCCCCCAGCCTGGAGGAGCCCTGAGCATCCCCCCACCCCCAGAGCCCCGAGCCAGCTGCACCATGCCTCCCCAGACCCCAGGCAGCCCTGGGGAAAAGCTCTCACTCTCGCGAAGAAGCTTTTGATATGCCCCATACAGGTTCTAAGGCAGCTGAGGAGGTGGTATGTGCTACTCAGCTTCCTGGGTTCATAAGTAATCTCTCTGGAATCCAGGGAGATTACTGATGAACCTAGGAAGCTGAATAGCACATACCATTTCCTCAGCTTCCCTGAAACCTGCATGGGGCATAATAAAACAAATTTCCCCCGCCAAACCCCACAGCTTGGGGTCCAGCAGCCACTGCAGTGCCAGGGGAGGCAGAGCCTCACATGCCTATTATACCTGCCACCCATGGTTAATGCTGAGACTCAGATCCTCAAAGGTATTAGATACCTAACTCCCACTGAAATTTGAACATCTGGGCTTAAGTGCTTTTGAAAATCCCATCATTAGCTTGGAGAGGAACTGTACCTATTGGGTTCCGGGAAGTGGGCGGGCGTAAGCCCGCCCACTGCTAAAGGATCCCCCCCCAGCCTAAGGGGAGGATCCACAGGGCCTGGAACTCAAATAATTACGGGGGACAACTAATGTAAAAACAGGGACAGGAGTGTGGTCAAAGGGTCAAAAGAAGAGAACCAGACGGGGACACCGAGCAGAGAACCCCGGACAGCGCCCACTGCTCCTCAAAGGCTTCAAGGGAGCCAGTGGATGCCGCCCAGAGGAACTCTGCCCGGATACGTGAACGGACAGAGGATCGGAAACAGGCCCCGCAGTCACAGGAACCTCCATCGGCCAACCTCCTCTCCCTGGTTTTATAGATGGCCTGTTTAGCCAGTGCCAAGAGGAAGTTGACCAGGAGGTCCCGCGACTTTGTGGGGCCACGGATAGGGAGTGCATAAATGAGAAGGTGAGGGGAAAAGTGTAACCAAAAACGTAACATAATATCGGTGAGGAGCCGGTGTAGGGGCTGCAACCTGGCACACTCTAAGTAAACGTGAGCCAGGGTCTCCCTCACGCCGCAGAAAGGACAGGTGTCCGGGACTAGGGTAAACCGCGCCAAGTACACGCCCGTGCTCACGGCCCCATGAAGGAGCCACCAGCTGATATCCCCGGCGGGCCTCGGGACCAGAGTGGAATAGAGGCTGGCCCACCGGGGCTTCTCACCCTCGACAGGTGGCAGGAGGTCCCGCCACTTTGTATCGGGGCGGGACACGAGGGTGAGGAAGTGAAGAGTGTGCAGCACGAGCGTGTATAGATGTTTCCTTGGCGCGGTCAGGAAACGAACCGGCTGCAAGTCGTGCAGCCGGCTCACGGAGAAGGGGCAGAGGGGCCGGTTGGGTCCACGGGGCAGGGGCCCGATGAAAAGGTCCGGAGGGCCAGGGGTGGAGGGTGGGCGGGGCGTGCCCTCATGCAGGATCCGGTCGAGGCAAACCCGAGCAGCGGGCGGCAAAGCGGCCCTCACCTCCTGAAGTACGCGCTGGGGAGTACAAGGCCTGGAGAGCCCCATGCGCCGAGCGAGCGTCAGGGGATCCAGCCAGTCTCCCCGGTCGTAGTCCAGGAGGTCTCCGACTCTAGTGACTTCTGCCAGGACCAACCTCTGGCGCACCGCGGGGGACTCCGCCACCTGCACACGGAGCTGGGGATTGTGTAGCAGGGGCTCCGCGAGGAGATCTGCCCCCTCGGTGGCCGCCACGGACCTGGTCGCTGAGAACAGTTTCCAGGTCCGGAGGAGGTCCTGGTAGAAGACCGGCAGCCCGGAGAGGTCTCGCGGAAGCCCTCTCGGATCGAGATAAAAGAGCTGGCGGTCGTATCGGAGCCCTCGGAAGCGGCGCAGGAGAGGAACTGTACCTATTGGGTTCCGGGAAGTGGGCGGGCGTAAGCCCGCCCACTGCTAAAGGATCCCCCCCCAGCCTAAGGGGAGGATCCACAGGGCCTGGAACTCAAATAATTACGGGGGACAACTAATGCAAAAACAGGAACAGGAGTGTTGTCAAAGGGTCAAAAGAAGAGAACCAGACGGGGACACCGAGCAGAGAACCCCGGACAGCGCCCACTGCTCCTCAAAGGCTTCAAGGGAGCCAGTGGATGCCGCCCAGAGGAACTCTGCCCGGATACGTGAACGGACAGAGGATCGGAAACAGGCCCCGCAGTCACAGGAACCTCCATCGGCCAACCTCCTCTCCCTGGTTTTATAGATGGCCTGTTTAGCCAGTGCCAAGAGGAAGTTGACCAGGAGGTCCCGCGACTTTGTGGGGCCACGGATAGGGAGTGCATAAATGAGAAGGTGAGGGGAAAAGTGTAACCAAAAACGTAACATAATATCGGTGAGGAGCCGGTGTAGGGGCTGCAACCTGGCACATTCTAAGTAAACGTGAGCCAGGGTCTCCCTCACGCCGCAGAAAGGACAGGTGTCCGGGACTAGGGTAAACCGCGCCAAGTACACGCCCGTGCTCACGGCCCCATGAAGGAGCCGCCAGCTGATATCCCCGGCGGGCCTCGGGACCAGAGTGGAATAGAGGCTGGCCCACCGGGGCTTCTCACCCTCGACAGGTGGCAGGAGGTCCCGCCACTTTGTATCGGGGCGGGACACGAGGGTGAGGAAGTGAAGAGTGTGCAGCACGAGCGTGTATAGATGTTTCCTTGGCGCGGTCAGGAAACGAACCGGCTGCAAGTCGTGCAGCCGGCTCACGGAGAAGGGGCGGAGGGGCCGGTTGGGTCCACGGGGCAGGGGCCCGATGAAAAGGTCCGGAGGGCCAGGGGTGGAGGGTGGGCGGGGCGTGCCCTCATGCAGGATCCGGTCGAGGCAAACCCGAGCAGCGGGCGGCAAAGCGGCCCACACCTCCTGAAGTACGCGCTGGGGAGTACAAGGCCTGGAGAGCCCCATGCGCCGAGCGAGCGTCAGGGGATCCAGCCAGTCTCCCCGGTCGTAGTCCAGGAGGTCTCCGACTCTAGTGACTTCTGCCAGGACCAACCTCTGGCGCACCGCGGGGGACTCCGCCACCTGCACACGGAGCTGGGGATTGTGTAGCAGGGGCTCCGCGAGGAGATCTGCCCCCTCGGTGGCCGCCACGGACCTGGTCGCTGAGAACAGTTTCCAGGTCTGGAGGAGGTCCTGGTAGAAGACCGGCAGCCCGGAGAGGTCTCGCGGAAGCCCTCTCGGATCGAGATAAAAGAGCTGCCGGTCGTATCGGAGCCCTCGGAAGCGGCGCAGGAGAGGAACTGTAGCAGGATGGTTACCCCACTCCTGCAGAGGGGTTTAAAACAGCCCTGGCAGAGGGCTGGGGCAAAGGGAAAAGCTACTGGGCTGATTGGGGAAGTAGCCACAGCTGGGTCATGCCCCAATCAGGCCCCAGCTGGGAGCCTGTATAAGAAGACTGGGAGCCAGGCACTCAGAAGAGTTTCTCTCTGAGTGCAGAGAGAGATGGGCCTGGCTGTAGCAAGCTAGAGATAGCATACCTGAGTAGAGCAGGGCTAGGGACAGGCTGGGGAGCTCCAGCCTGGATAGCCCCAAGCTGCGCCCTAGCGGAAGGCCAAGGGGTACTGGGGGTTGCAGAGGGCAGCCCGGAGCAAGGCCAAAGCAGCAGGTCCAAACCCTCCTTGCCAGTGATGAGTGGCCTATACTGCAGTCTGCCTCAGGGAGTAGGGGCTAGTTGGTGACTGGCAGTGGCCTAGTGCTGAGGCAAGGTGGGGATAGTGAGTGGGGATTCACCTGGGAGGGGAGACCTAGTGTGTGGGTACTGCCAGGGAGCAGCACCCAGAGCAAGGGGCACTGGGGTCCTGGGAGGGACATGGGAGCCTGAGGAAGAGGACAGGCAGATCACTGGCCTGCAGAGGGTGCTCCAGAGGCTGGAGAGCTAATTCCCTGGACAACCAGCAGGAGGTGCTGCGGGGTGAGTCTGGACATCTTACAGGAACCCAGAGGTGAAAGTCTGTGAACCTGTGATGGGGTGTACTGCTGCTGGAGGCCTTGCGGTCCTACCACCAGGGCCAATCAGAGGGGGGGGGGGGCCAGGAGGGCCATTTGGCCTGGGCCTCAAGCTCAAAGGGGGCCTCAAATTTAGACACTGGTTAATTTTTTGGCATTTGATAAATTTTGCAACTTGTTTTTATGCACATCCCTATCGGACCAAAATGTGACACACTCTCTCAGCTTAGAGCTGCAAGTTTAAGCACATCAGAGATGTGGTTTGGTAAAAGACATAATTTTTTGGTTAACAGATATAGATTTTGTCATATTCAAGAGTTAAAAATGTTCATAAATATTAATAAAAATACATCTGTTCTGATGGCACATGATTAGACCATGTGTTGTCATTTTATATTTTTATTATGGCTTGGGGCCTCAAAAGCTGGAAGGCCCAGGCCTCTCTGGACCTCTGAGAGGGCCTGCCTACCACACCCCGCCCCAGAAAGGGAGCTCAGGACCTGAGCAGGAAGCAGAAGTTTGTGAGACTCTGTAGGTGAGGAGGCCTGAGAGAGATGGTGCTCAAGCAGGAAATAAACAGAGGACTCTGAGGTAAGGGTGACGTGGAAGGGGCTATATGGGAAGTGGCCCAGGAAATAGCAATAGCAGTAATAATTACGGGAAGCAACATGTGGCTGCTATTTATAGGGTCTCTGCGTGGGGTCCGGGAGTAGTGGGAGAGCCTGAGTCTCCCCACTGGCAGGGCGGCCTATCACCTGAAAAGGGGATAAGGCTTGTTTAGAGGCCCAAGTGAAGGGCAGGACTTAGAGTCTCTGGGGAGAAACCCCTAGGGGCACTGCTCTACACCAGAGCAGGGATGGATTTAAAACTCGCCCAGAAGGGGCTGAGAACTGAGCCCAGAGACCGGGCTGCAGACATTGCCAGCGGCACAAGGATAGGCCCTCTTGGACCTTTTACCCCAGAAGGCGTTTGTTTGTTCGTGTGACTGTGTGTGACTTGGCCAGAGGGCTGAGCCACTGCAGAAGCTGATCGGGGGCACTGTGAAAAGAGAGTGCAGGTTTGTACTGTGAAAGTGAAATGAATTATATTAAAGAAATAGAATGAATTAAAGAATGCTGTATGTACCTTTAAGTAGAAATGAGAAATGCTGCAAGCCAGGGGGGCAAGAAAGCAGACATTAACTGCTTAACTTGCCACTTAAGGGCAATTGGTGAAGCATTAGTCTTAGATCGATAAGAGTTAACAAGGAAGCAGGATATGCATATTATGCTCCATGCATATTTTACAATTTTGCTCTCTCTGTCCCTTTGTTTAGTTCGCACCCTTTTATCTGTATAAATGAGACTGTTTGAATCTTGCATGGAGGCTCACATTATCTGAATGTATTAGTAGAGCGCTGTGCTAATAAAACAGAGTGGTCTGACAAACTATGAGTCCTGAGTCTAACTTTGACAATTTGGAGGTTCCACCGAGATGGCAACCGTCTTCACTGGGGCTGTGTGATTCCTGACCGTTTTTGTAGGACGACCGTGGTAGCCGGCACCTGGGCATTTGGCCCGAGCGGTGGTCCTCCTGAATGGAAGGGTGCACGATCACAGTGAGGTCTACGCCATCGAACCTGTTGGTTCCCACTCTGTTCTGGTAGGGATCCCGGGATCTGACATCAGGAATCTGGTCAGGTAATTATTTCTGTGTTTTGTCCGGACTGAGGACTGTTCTGTCTCTGTGTCTATCTGTCCTCCTGTGGAGTGTTTGAGTCTGGGTGCCATCTCCGTCCGGGGATCGGCCGACCAAGGGGTTCCTGTCCCCGCGGTCTGAGTGAGTGAAATCTGCACAATCGCAGCCGCACCGCACCTTGGGTAAAACCCTTGGTGTGATAGCAAGGGCGATTGAGTCAGTAGCCTGTGGGCTCCTTTTGTGTGTTGCACCGGGCATCGCTCTGACGAACCCGAATTTCCTTCTTGTGTGATTGATGTGTGTAAAGTCCTCCTGTATTGGTAACCAGACGTCTAAGTCGGGACAGTTCCCTAAAGGAACGCCGGCTCAGTTTTAGGAAGGGTCCGGACTCCTGTAAATTTCTGGAAAAATGGTCTAGGCTAACTCAGGGAGATCCCAAAACTCAGTGGCCACTGTTAAAACCTTGGAACAAGGACCGAGTGGACATCTTAAAAAAAACAAACTCGGTCAGCCTAAAACTAAATTGGCTAAAGGAGAGGTTAATTGTTTCATGCAGTGGTGGGAAGAGGCAAATCGTAGGTGGACAAAATCAAAACTCACCTCTCTCAAATATTCAAATAATAAATTAAAAGCTTTATTAAAAGCCTCCTCTCCCACCACCAGACTGAGCGCTCCCCTTCACCCTGTTCTCTGACAAAAAAAAAAAAAACAACAACCCCGGATCGATCCCAACTCCCTTCATACTCCCCTCTCGTTGTAAAAAGGATAAAATGCCCCTTGTTCTGTTCCCCTTCATTGTCTGCCTCAGAAACTGATTCTTTAGTGTTCCATTACCAATTCAGCAAGGAGGGTGGGCTCCTCAACTAGCCCCCACCCTTCCTGGGCCCTTTCCTTAAGCATTTCTTTCAAAATTGTGAAATGACCACAATATCACTCACAAAAATGGTTCATTGGAAAAAGCAGGATTGGGCCCAGACAAGCAGGCAAGCAACAGATAAAGAAACTTAAAAAAAAAAAAAAAAACAGGTTGGAAGCCCTAAGGGCATAGTGTCAGGAGTAAGTGCAAGTATGAACCCCTGGAACAATACTTAAAATGGTGAAATCTGAGTTGATAAAGGTATCATTTTGGGAAATAAACAAGTGATTTAAGGAAAGAGAGTGAAAAGTTCTCTCTACAGAGACTGGAGAGAATTAAACAGTTAAACTTTGTGAAAATATTAAAAAGGATCTTGTTAAAAGAATTCTTGGTTTCTTTGCAGCCATTCTAAAGGAAAAATGGGCCCTTTTCCAGAGGAATGTCTGTAAATAATCCAGGTAAAGAGACTACCTAATTAAAATCATTTGACTATGGACAATTGAGTCAAATTTGCTAAAAGAACATAGGGGGGGGGGTTCTATTGGAACTTAACTGCCCCAAATGTATAAAGGTAATGTACAGCTATGTAAAAACAAAGCAGTGTAAGAGGGATGTTAAGGGAGAGAAAATGTGTATGTATCTGTCTCTGTGGGAATATGTGAGGTTTGTAAAACTCCTGTTTTGTAAGTTTAAGATAAATTGGTTTTGTTTTGTTTATAATGCCACTAAAAATCCATTTGACTCTTTAATTCAAAGCTGCAAAACTGACAGACCTTTTTGCCAGACACAGGTAATCAGTGTTGGTTGACTTTGAGATTTGGTATTTAACCCTTAAGGGGTAACTTGATTCTTTACAAAATTTAAATCTTTTCAAATAAAGACCAAGTCATGACTGCAGCAGGACAGTCAAAATCAGAAAAATAGGGAGAGATTCTGGATTCTGTTTGTTTTTTGTAACAAAATAGCAAATGAAAGCTGTAGGAAAAGAATAAAATCAGTAAGAAGAACAGGAGGACTTGTGGCACCTTAGAGACTAACAAATTTATTAGAGCATAAGCTTTCGTGGACTACAGCCCACTTCTTCGGATGCATCCGAAGAAGTGGGCTGTAGTCCACGAAAGCTTATGCTCTAATAAATTTGTTAGTCTCTAAGGTGCCACAAGTCCTCCTGTTCTTCTTTTTGCGGATACAGACTAACACGGCTGCTACTCTGAAATAAAATCAGTGGCCCTCTGAAGCAACAGCAGGGGTGAGGTGCACAAAACAAAAAGAAGAAATGTTAGAAACACTGAGCCTTAAAATGGCTCTGTGTAATCAGACTGTCACTTTGATAAGGGTAAATAAAACTCTGTAAGAACAAAAGAAACAGTTACACTTATGTAAAAATTAATATGGCTACTGTTTTAAAAGTTAAAGTATAGAAGGAATGTGCAGACATGTGCAGTGTATATTATAGAGGGGGTAAAAGAAATGCAAACGAAACATGCTACTTAATTAAAATCCTATTAGGGCTCCAAAGGAGCCACAATAGACTGTGTGTTCTTTTTCAGATCTGTGTGTGTTTTGGAAGCAAGAGTTAAAAGTAATCAAAACTCTGGTAAAAGTTAATTGTGTTCCTTTTAAGACAGAGTCTCTGAGCTCTGCTAATGGTTTTGAATCCAAAAGCCAAGCCTGTGTGGATGCAAATTATCCAACTGATAAAGGAAGTGAGAGAACTGCCAGCACAAAGAAGTTGCAGATAAAGAACATACCTGGTCAGCAAACAAATTGTCTAAATAAAAGGCACGGTATAACAAGATACCTTTAATTAAAATAAATGTAATGTTACTACGTACCCCTGTAACAATGTATAGTGTGTATGATTTTTGAAGAAAAAAAATCCTTTATGGTAATGATGCTTTTCAGCTGTTACCTGTGAACAAACTTAAAGCTTAATACAGCAGGAAAGACATTGTAACCTTGGTCTGCTGTAAAGGGAAAACTGAGGTACACCACCTCATGGATTTAATGACTGAACAGTGGGATAATTTCCCCATAACTCTTAAAAGATAGAAGCCATTAAAACCTGGCCTGCCTATAGAACAAAAACACAGGAAAATATGGAGGTAATTCCTCTTGTTTTGCCTGCAATCAGCAAGGGTATTTGTAAAAGAAAGGAATATTTTAAGCAATAATGAATGCCACCCCAAAAGGGGTAGAAAAAATATTATTTTTGTCTTTCAGGAAAAGCTAATATCAGCTACAGGACAACCTAATAAGAAACAAATAAAAGTGGGTATACTTATCCATGCCTGTTGCTCCAAAGCCCTGTAGTAAAGACATCTCACTAGGATCCTGTATGTGGGATAAAATGAATAATGAGACCAAAGTACTGTATAATGGGCTATGTGTATGTGTTAATTCTTGGGGGGGAAAAGTGTTTTAAAAGAATGGAAGTGTTAGCAACCTTCCAATAGACTAATGTAAGTACTGTGTTTACAAAAGATAAAAAGGTAATATAGTTCCTAAAACAAACAAAAGGGCAATGTGGGAAACCAAACCATTCATATTATACATGCAAATGGCAGCATGTTAAGAATTGCCACTGCAGAAAGACATAACAGCTTACCATTGGTATAATATATTTTCTGAATGGTCTCCCACAACTACTGGCGTACTAATGTTACTAACCCTAATTGGTTTTGATTTTAAATTGTATGTGTTTAATTGTAACATTTAAAATGTGCTGTTGGATAAAACAAATGTATGCAAAGCTAGAGCCACAGGCCCAAATCACCTCCCAGTATTTTCTATTACGTGGACTAAATAAGAAGTGACACTGGCGATTAATAATCTTGGTGTCAAAAGGGGGATATGTAGGAGCAGGATCTTATAATGTCCCATAGGAATTAATGTATGATTTGATTTCATCCCTGTCAGCCACCCTTTTTGAATAGCAGAAAGGAATGACAGACCAGAACAATCCTTATGACTGATTATGGTCACCCTTTTGTTTTAGAATAAGTTATAATGTCTACTATGGTTTCCTATATGTATTACAAAGTAGGCCTCTAGTTAAATATACATTTCTTTGTTTTAAGGTTTAGTAAGTAAGAAACAGGATTCTCTATTGTGTCTATGTTAAGTAGATTAGAGGAACATTGAAGGCCTGGGTCTCAATGTAAATTGTCTTGGTTATTGATTGTAAAACTTAGCAAGGTTTAATTTGCAATGCCTTTTTTGCTCCATATAAAATACTACTGTTTGTATTCTCAATCTGTGTGAATAAGGAATGTATGCATCAGGAAAAGATAAGGTGTGAAGGCCATTGTTATAGCCAGAGTCCAGGAAGAAGAAGTAAAGAGACTTAAAGGACATCAAAAAAATCATCAGGTACTGCTTTAATCCAGATGGCTGTTAAACTGTCTGGCATCACAGCGTGCATGGCATCACAGCGTGCATACATGCTTCGCAGTGTAAGAAGGCACCCCCCAGCAAACCAATCACCTCAGGACCACGCAGAGTCAATTTTGACTCCAGAAAAAGACGTAGAGGAACAGCCTGCAATACCTTACCATCTACGCTCTCGTAAGGGTTGCCAGAAGCAGATGAGGACCTAAAGCAAGGCCCAAAAAGAAGCAGTAGTGAGCCTAGCGCCTGCTGCCTGGTGGATGTAAAACCGTGACTGCGGTTCCTTCAGTTGAGGTTGTCAGAACCGGAAGGGCCTTGCCTGCAACATGTGCCTCTGGTGGCGCCTGTTCCTCAGCTGCTGGTGTCTTAAGGTCTGGGGAGTCCACAATGACAATTCTTTTATCCAGCAGCAAGTGTGGATAGCTCAGACTCTTAATATTTCTAATTGCTGGGTCTGCAGCCACATCCAGCCCACTCTCAAGCTGGTGTTCCTGTCCTGGCAATCCCACTCAATTCCCCAGACCTCACTGGAGGACCTCGTCCATTTAACTGAACATGGAACAATAATGACACTTGGGAAGCAGTGGGAATAAATGTATCTAAATGGATAAGTGTGGTGGCGGGAAAAGGTCATTGGTGTTGGGTGTGTAATGGGACAGGGCTGGATCTGGGAAAAAGTCATTGCCTTCAGCATATTGTGGCCAATGGTGTATGGGATTATTCAAACAAAACTAAAGAGTGGTGGGCCGGGTATGGGGATATGAATTTTTTTCTCAACCTGGGATCAAACAGAAAAATCAAGCTCATGTTCCCCCTACAGTAACCTTAGTGAAAACAATACAATCTTTCAATGCCATGCAAATAACACCACTCCTCGTAAGGAGAATTACCCTGTGCCCTTCGGAGGATATTATTCCTCCTTTGTAGGCACCTATGTGACAAATGGGTGCAACCGACCCTTCCCAGCCTTAATAGGCCATCATTGGGTTTGTGGAACCAAAGCTTATACTGTGTTACCAGCTAACTGGTCAGGTATCTGTTATCCCACCCGACTCTTCCCACAATTCCGAGTGCTAGGGTCCTTCCCACGAGAACGCCTCCATAATTTCAGGCGAAGAAGAAGGGACTTATCAGATGCCCAATGGTATGTAAATAACATAAGCCCCTTGACCTGGGAAGAGGCCATTGGCGGTTCCCTTATCCCACTTGGGGGAGTAATACACCATGCAAAAAGGCTCCTAAGGTTACAAGCAGTAGTTGAAATAATGGCAAATGAAACCGGAGAGAGTTTAAAGACCCTGGCCAAAGAAACAGGGGTGATCCGACAGATGGCCCTCCAAAACCGTCAGGCATTGGACATAGTGCTGGCGGCCAAAGGAGGGACCTGTGCTCTCATTGGAAAGAATGTTGTGTGTTCATACCTGACGACACCAATGAGGTAATATTGTGCTAGTCACTTAGAACAAATTGCATATCTTCCCCATGAAGAGCCAAGTTCTTTATGGAAGTGGCTAAGTAACCTATTCAATTTCTCTGGCACAGGAAACTGGTTGTTTCAGGGAGCCCTGACTATCCTGTTTGGAATCCTAACGATTTTTGTATGTTTTCAGTTAATCTCCTGTTGTATCCAGAATTGTGTAAGGTATGCCACCCAGGTGACTACCCCGAAACAGAGTGCTAATATGATGTTAAATATCACTGATGAACGAAGAGATAAAGAACTATTAATATGTGGAACCCAGTAATTGTTGGTCTTTGCGTAAGCTTGACCAAAAGGAGGGATTGTGAAAGTGAAATGAATTATATTAAAGAAATAGAATGAATTAAAGAATGCTGTATGTACCTTTAAGTAGAAATGAGAAATGCTGCAAGCCAGGGGGGCAGGAAAGCAGACATTAACTGCTTAACTTGCCACTTAAGGGCAATTGGTGAAACATTAGTCTTAGATCGATAAGAGTTAACAAGGAAGCAGGATATGCATATTATGCTCCATGCATATTTTACAATTTTGCTCTCTCTGTCCCTTTGTTTAGTTCGCACCCTTTTATCTGTATAAATGAGACTGTTTGAATCTTGCATGGAGGCTCACATTATCTGAATGTATTAGCAGAGCGCTGTGCTAATAAAACAGAGTGGTCTGACAAACTATGAGTCCTGAGTCTAACTTTGACAGTACCCACCCAACAGGAGGGGCTCATGAGAGGTGAGTGTGCACCATCCTAGGCCCCCACTACCATTTTTGAGACATCCAGTATTCTGCTGATTGTTCTCTTCAGTGCTCTAGAACGAGTGCTAACTTTGCTTTCCCATTTGTCTTGGTGTTCCTTTCCTTCATGGAAGTGTAATCTTGAGTTATGAGGGACTCACCAATGGAGGAACCCAATGACTGAAAATAGTCAAAATGGTGTGAATGCTTAGCCAAACGGTCTCTTTCAGAGATGAAGTTAAAAGTGACACATCCTCAAGAAAGTTAAAATATTCTTAAATATGCCCTTAATCATAATCTTCAATGTCACTTTGTGACCCTAAGTGACATTTGACATTGTTCAAACACAGGTTGAATCAATGCTCTTTTGATAGTGTTTTCTTTGAGGGTCTCTTGAGACCCTGAAAGAAATGCAGTGAACTCTCTCAACCAGGCAGTGTCATTTTATTTCCTCAGAATCAGCACTGTAAACTAGGCACTTGCTTTGGGCCCAAATTTGTGGTGGTGGGGGTTTCCAAAATCATAGGCCAGTGTCTTTTTTTTTTTCTTCCTCCTGAGATTGCGACCCTAGTCCTGGCCTGGCAGGGGCTGCCTAGAGCGCAGTGATGGGTTAATCTGGCCCTGTATAATGTTAATGCTGCTACCAGAACCTGCCTGGGCACTGATAACCATTTAAAATGGTTACAAACAAAATCAAGTAGCCTCTCCTCGCTGATGATATTTGGGATGCAGCGGCTTAGTGCTGCTCTCCACGATGATGAATAGTATCAGTCTTGTAGCCTGCTTTGTGTGGCGTTCTCTGACTGATTTTCAATGTGATCTGATCTCATCTAGACTGGTGCTTTGCTCTCTGCTCTGCTGGAAGCAGTCATGCTGGTATGCTCTGTGCTTGTTCTGAGCATTAGAGCCCTGCAAATCTGCGGATATCTGCTTTATATCTGGGGATGGATGCGGATCCAAATTTTGTATCCATGCAGGGCTCTACTGACAGCGGTGGCACCAGCACTCCAAGCGCGGGCCTGGGGCGGTAAGTCTCAGAGGGCGGCCTCCCGGTTCCTGCGAGGGCGGCAGTTGGGCAGCCTTCGGCGGCATGCCTTTGGGAGGTCTGCCAGTCCTGCGGATTTGGTGGCAATTCGGCGGCGGGTACACTGAAGCTGCGGGACCGGGGACCTCCCTCAGGCATGCTGCCGAAGGCTACCTGCCTGCCATGCTTGGGGCGGCAAAAAAGCTAGAGCCGCCCCTGTCTACCGAGCATACTCTGCTACACTACTGATTTGCAACCATGTCTCCTACATGTAGTGTGGGTGCATATATTCTGTGTACCTTCTGGTAATGCCACACTGTGCCCTGCCATTTTCTAGCCAGGTCCACTTGCCTGCCAGAGCCCTCACAACTACTGGAGTTGTTTCACTACTGCCTCCTGCAATGGAGAAAGGAACATTCCACTATTTTATTCAGTGGATACTCAATACCACTGGACAATAACTGCTAAGAAACACTGCTCATCCATCTCATGCCAGGTGCTGCCTGCTATAAAAATATTGATGATCACCTTACTGTGCTAGAAACCTACTATTTGCTCTGATTCTACAGACACTACACTGCAGGTGCTCTCATTCCCTGCCAGTCACATTTTGCCCTGGTGCATTTTCCCAAATCAGGATATTGGCCACATTAGATGAGCCCCCCCACGAATCTGAATCTTGTACAGTAGGTCTGAGGCTGGTTTTAGGAGAACACATTTACTTTATTTCTGATTTCCTCTTGCTGGGGAAAAAACACATCGCTAGTGGCACTGCCTGTCTTAGTAGCTGCTTCTAGTCTGTGTGAGCAAGAAAGTATCTTTGTGAGGCAACAGAAATTATGGTGCTGTAGAGCTTCGTGTAAGATGTGTCATAACTTCTTACATTCCCTGCTTGCAGCCACTTCTTTATAGCAAAGATCATTGGAATCCAAATACCAGCCTGTTTTCTCATGCATTTTAAGAGAATAACATTTTTAAAACATCAGAAATTTGTTACTCTTGCATGTTTCAACTTTATTCATTTACAGAAATGTCCTTTCAAACCCCGCCCCCCCCCATTTACCTGATGTGTTCTTGATGCACCTCCCACCAAAAGCACTTTGCTCTGTTAATTATATTTTGTTTGTATCCCCCGCTGTGATGGTGTGTGCACCCCACACATGTAATGAAAGGGTTAACTGAAGCTGGAGTACTCAGTTAAGACACCTGGTCGCACCTGGAGGGTGGGCCAGGCCTAATTATTCAGGAACTCCATGGGGGTGGAACTGGTGGTAGTACAAAGAGAGGAAGCCCAGAGTACTGAGAGGCTACAGGGAGGGAGTTTTGTAGTCCTTGCATCCCTTTGCTCAGGGCTCTCAATCATCTTTGTCCCCTTCCCAGGAGCTGGTACAGGACCTACCCAGAGAGGGGAAGAATGGTGCAGTTCCCCTTTGGGACCTGAGACTGGGAGGGAGCCCATGGAAAGACTTGGCCCTGGGATTCTCTTCTCAGTAGAGGAGTCTGATAGGAGACCAGGAGAGGAGTGGGGCAAGCTCTGGTGGTGAGGTACCCTGAAAAAAGGGCAGGATTAGGGTTTCCCAGGAGATAGCACTGGGAGGTGCTCAGCAGAGGATCAGCGCAAGGAGAACTTAAGAGGCATGAAAGGTATCACCAGGTGGGTGGAGGTTCATTTCAGTTTACACTCATGGCTGGGGAATTATTGCCGGGGGAGAGCCCTGTGAGTCCTGGCCCTGGAAGAAGAGTCAACAGGCCAGCTAACAGACTATGGTAGGTAGCAGCAATGGAGCAGACCTTGGATGTTGGTTTTAGGGTCTCTAGATAGAAACCCAGTGTCGTGGGAGGACCTGGGCTCTTGTACCAGTCCCTGGGAAGGTGGTGTGAAGGCCCTTGGGAAGGAGCTATGGATGAATGACAGCACAGAGAGGGATGTGAGAATCACAGGCCTCAGTTGGGGCTGAAGACCTTTTGTGACAACATTGGGCTATTTGTTGGATTTTCTGTTACCTCAGAAGGGGTGGACTTAAATGTGACCTGGCCAAATCTCAGTAGAGGACAGGCCACCATGGCACTGGAATGACTGTTGGCAGAGGGTGCTAGACAGGAAAGCTGCTATGCCATGTCCACCCACAAAGGGGTGTCCGCTATGAGGAGGGAGGGTGTGTAGAAGAGTTTACTTCTTGTGTATTTTGGGGGTATCATCTTGTCACTTTCCTTTGCTCTACCAAGAGCTTCATGACCAGAACTTGATC
Organism: Chrysemys picta bellii; assembly: GCF_011386835.1. NCBI lineage: Eukaryota > Metazoa > Chordata > Testudines > Emydidae > Chrysemys > Chrysemys picta. Next base: position 122,209 of record NW_027052771.1, on the reverse strand, counting down.
AATATCTACATTTAAATGAAAGGCTTTGTGTATTGTGTGTGCCAATGTTGTTTAAATACTTGGTTCTGCTGTCCTTGCCATTGGAAGTACAGTGTATGGGAGTGGAGTGTGATAGGAATATGTATTTGAGGCTGATCAGAAAATAAGTATTTTCTACAGAATATTGAAAGAAAATTACACTTAAAAATCATAGAATCCTTATTTTTTCATTGAAACAAACTAATATTTTAAATTTGATTTGAACGGAAAGTTTCATTTTCATTTGAACCAGAATGAAAATAAAATTCAATAGAGGGGGTGGTTTTGTTTTTTTAACCGTTTCTCTTGTACTTCCCCGGTGTTTTCCTCCCATATGCAGAGGGGGTAAAAAAAAAAAAAAAGCCAAAAACATGAAACACAAAAACCAAAAACACAATTGAAACAGAACTTTTTAAAATTTTGAACTGAATTAAATGAATATTTTTATTTTTGTTGCATTTAGGCCGAAGAGCGAAGTCTATCCCATCGATCACTGAAAAAGCTTTCTGGTGAAAAATTAAACCAGCTCTAATTATCTTATCAGTAAAGACATGCCTGACCTGGGCATTCAGATCCAAGTCAGGGTGCTTGGTGTATGGTTCTGGTTTGGCCCAGTATAAAGATGGGAACAAGCCATAAAATCTGTACTCCTACCCAGATCTGAATTGTGACATAGTCCCTTTAAATTTGGGGTTTCTTTGGCTCTAGGATCTTGTTTTGATGTAAAGAGATGCCCCAAATTAACCTTGAACTGTAACCCTTTTGACTAAAATTCTGTTTTTAAAATATGAATGCATTGCTATACATTTACTTGAAAAATAAAGTCTGTGTACATAGCACCATCTATCAATAGACATTTGTATTGCAGGTAGCACATAAAATTACAGCATTTTAGTTTCCTGTGAAGTTCGATATGTGAAAAAACCAACGTTAACATTAGTTTGCCTGAAGTCTAATTATCTTGGGGTATTTTGGAAATCAGGTGGAGAGCAGAAGCAGAAAGACATGCTATGGCCAAAACAAACAAATCAACAAGATGGCTACGAAGAAACTCTAACCAGAACTAAGCAAGAGATTTCCTGCTCTGACAGATATATTAGTCCCTTGAAGTCAAACTAAATTTCTCACGAACAGCTATATTCGTCAATAAAGTTGAAATTCATGAACCTCAGTTTTTAACAGCACTAGGAAATGTTTTGTAACTTAGCCTATGAAATGTGAGGCTCTTTGGCAGGAGAGAAATTGGCTCTATTTCTCTCAAACTTCAAAAGTTTGGTTAGAAGACAGTGGCTTAAGGGCTTCCTAATGAGAAGTGAAGCTTTTACATCTAGTTCGCTGATTTGAATCCAGGCTGGTCGTGGCTGTATGTAGCTAACAATGGAGAGCTTTGTCATGTGCTAGCGGTCTCGGTTCAGTTTTGTTTAGCTAAGTGTCCACATAATAAAAAGTCACACTGTGATTGCTATGCAATTGCAGCCTCATTGGCACATGACTGGAGAAGACTAGGAGTAGAAATATGCTTTTCTCTAGCTAAGGAGTCAATCCACTTTCTCAGGTGAGGAAACATGCATTGCATCTGCTTGCTTACTGCTCTCTGGAAAAAACATTTTCATCTCCAGTGATGTCCATCTAGCACCTCTTGCAAGTGCTTATGGTTGGGACAGTTCATCACAACCCCCGACACCTGCCCCTGCAGTGTGCCAGGCCACAGCCCCTTTTATTGAGGTTCTGACTGTCCTTCTTCCCTCACCTATTCTTCTCTGACAATATTAGATATGCTCTATGCCCCATGAAGCTGCAAGACTTGCTCATCAACCTCCTCTTGGCACTGGCCAAAATGGCTGTCCTTCCATGGCCAGGAAGCTAAGTCAGATATCTGAGTGTGAGGCTTCATTCATGCATGCTTCCATCCAAGTTCCTCTGGGCATTGTCCCCTCTCCCCTGGGATTCCCTTTTGGAACAGTGGATGACATCAATAATCTCTACTTGGCGTCCCCTCCTGGCTCCCTTGTTTTGACCCGGTTCCTCTTTTTGCATTCTTTGTCTTCTGTGACTAGTTAAATTCTAATTTTTATGGTCCCACACTCATCTGAGGAGATGGCCTTTTGTTTTAGTCAGCTTCACCTGCAATCTCAGGATTTAGATAGGTTAGCAACTTTCATGGGGATAAATGTTCTTCCTTTCCCTTCACACCTCTATACTTCCTAGTTTCCACAGGAAGTAGAAGCAAAATAATTGAAATGCTGGATGAAAGATTCTCTTTGATGTGTTTTTTCAGCTTGACTTCACTTCTAGACATGTGGTACCAATAAATACACCAAAATATCCTAATATTTGGAAGCTTTTTTCTAACCAAACTTCTGAGCCTCTAAAACACAGCCCCTGCTTAACACTAACAGTTTGAAAGCCCTTGGCATAGCAAAGTACTGGATGTTACACATTATAACTCTTTAGCTTTGTGTTGTTATTTGAGTAGAGCTAGTGTATGAAAAATGTCCATCAAAGTTTGTTACGACCCTGAAGTTTAAATCATGTTCAGAGGCTCTCAAAACTAGCTCAAAGTTAAATTGCTGAGCTTTGGGAGAACCTAGGCCACTTTTTAGTTGCAGGCAGAAACTGTGTGAAATCATTTTGTTTGGCTTGGATTCAAAACCAGGCCCAAACTGATAATTAGCTTGAGTTTTGTAGTTCTTTAAAACTCAGTGGGGGTGAGCACACATGTGAACCAAAACAAAATGAACTGAAACCCCAACCCATGATAATAGACAAAATAATGGATCACATGAACCACTACAAATTGAATCAATAGATTAACACATAATCAGAGTTGTTTAAATGAACAATATTAATATTGTCATCTGTCTTCCTGCATAGAAGAGGAAAACATCATTTTCAATGTACAACACAGATGGTAATAACTACAACAAAAGTCATTGCTGTTCTAATCATTGTACAACTTTTGGGTGGGAATTTCCAGAGCACTCAGCATTGGTCTACCTCTGAGCTTATTGAAATCAATGGCACTTTTACCATTAGTTTCAATGGAAGCAGAGTTAGGCCTGCATTCACTTGAATGGGAGCAGGTAGACCATGCCATTTACTTTTGTAAATCCCACCCCTTACGTTTCATATTTTAAAAAGCTTCTACATAGCCAATCTGCTGTTAAGGATGCCACATGAGTCACTCTGAGTAATGCAGAACCATGACAACAGTACATATTATCAGCAGAGTCAGCAAGGTGATGTAGGAGGTGAGTTACTGCAGAGAGAAGTGGGCAGCGAACTGCAGGATAAGTGTGTTTTGTTCTCTGGTTTCCCTGAAGAATATTTCACAAAGTGGGTGGATGGTTCTGTATGGTGCATGTCATTCCTAAACATGCTTGTGGCCAATGCTTTGTGATTGGCATAATAGGTGTGTGTGGTCAGAGGGATGAGTAGGTGTGGCTGTATGCATAGATTTGAGTTTTTCATGTAGAGCCTAACTGAACAAAAATAGGCCTAATTCTCCTCATGCCAGTTTGATATCAGTGTCACTCCACTGACTTATCTCACCAGTATCAGAGTAGGATGAGGCCCAAACACATCTGGCACTGTGGAAGCCAGGAGCCAATGTTTTGTGGCCTTGAAGGTATGCCCAGGTCCACCATTCTAAAAAGCAAGCGGATGTGTTCCCAATTGGCCCCTTATCTAGGCTTATGTGTGTCAGTGTTTTCTGTATGTGAAGGTAACTGCAGGTGATGAAGGGCCCTGGAGATGATAAACAGGCCAGGGGGTGCTGAGCACATCACTGGGAATGGCTCAGTAGGAGAGGGAGATGCTCAGCCTCTTGCTGGATCAGGCCTTGGGTCTGGTAGATCCATTACTTGTTACTGTTCTCTGTTGCCATGAGGGCACTCCTGCGTGGTGATGGCCCCTCGTCTCTGCTTGAATGGTGTTGAAGTATATAAGGAGGATAAAAGGACTACCGCCTGCAAAAGGAAGGAGAAAGAAAATGACATTTGAGGAGCAAGGAGGAGAACAGGTGTTCGTGTTTAATGTAGGTTTGGAAGGACCCAGGAGCCTTCCCCCACCTTTTACCCTTCCATGGCTTATGTTGCCCAGCAACATTCAGGACTCAGAGCAATCACATCTCCTAGTCCACCACCCTCATTCCACTCTTGGGAGCAAAAAATCGAGCTGAAAACAGTGGAGAAGCATCAGGGCTATGGCCTTACCACCACCCTGCTGGCCCACTGTGCTAGCCACATGCAAAGAATGGAGCAGGCTGTCTTCTCTGAAGGGATAATGCAGCTTGACCACTTCACCGGAACACCGCAAGCCCTGGAATGGATGCGCATGGATGCAACTTTTACAGCTACAGCAGGCCCAGGCATTAACAAAATGGTGAGCTGTGGCCAAAAGCTGTCAGTTATCACCGTGGAGTTATGCCTCCCTCAGAGTCCCCAATGCAGTCACAGCAACCAGTGCCTGGCACAAAACCCTACTTTGAAGTAACTTCCCCTGAATGAGGGACATGCTGGTGCCCTAACAAGATCAGTTTGGGGTCAGGTATTTGCCATGAAATTTGGGACAAGTAGTAAGTTGCTTAGCTGTTTAGGGGAAACCGCCTTTTCCTCTGCTTCCACATGCTAGGGCCCTACAATTGAGCTACCTGGGGGCTGCAGTGGTTCAGCCACAAACAGGCAGCCAGTGGCCACAAGGAACCTTGCAGTAACTCCACTGGGAGAAGCCAAGCCCTCCCCAGCCACAGACTAACTCCTCAGTTCTGCCTCCCCCACCCTTGCCTAGAACTGTGGCCCCAGAACATCACTCAGCAGATGCTAATCATCTCACTGAGACTCCAGTTCAGCAAGGCACTTAAGCACATGCTCATCTGTAATCTCTGAATACCTTTTCCAGAGCTGAAGCAGATCTCTGTATAAGCTCAAGCTTGTCTCTTTGTAGGCAAGTGGACTCACCCCTGCAGCACCTCCTGCTGGTCTCTTCTGGGAATTAGCTTGTCCAGCCTCCGGAACACCCTCTGCAGGCCAGTGTCCCGCTGCTGCTGGGCCCCCCCCCCGTGTCCCTCCCAGACCCGGTGCCCCATTATCTGGGGTGCTGCCCCCTGGCAGTAATCCCTTTCTCTCAGGGTCTCCCCTCCCCAGGGAACCCCCAACCCTTATCCCCACCTCACCTCAGTATAAGGCTACTGCCAGTCATTGTCTAGCCCCCATGCCCTGGGGCAGACTGCAGTATCAGCCTACTCATCACTGGCAAGGTTGGGTTTGGACCTGCTGCCTTTGCCTACCTCAGGCTGCCTTCTGCAACCCCCAGTACCCCTTGGCCTTCTGCTAGGCTGCAGCCTAGGGCTTTCCAGGCTGGAGCTCTCCCCAGCTCCTCTGCCTTTCCCCAGCCCTGCTCTACTCAGGTCCTTGCAGCCAGGTCCCTCCTTCTCAGAAGCTAGAGGGAGTCTGCGGAGCACCTGGCTCACAGCCTTTTTATAGGGCCAACTGTGGCCTGATTGGGGCGTGGCCCGGCTGTGGCTATTTCCCCAATCAGCCCAGGTTTCCCCTACCATAGCCCTCGCCAAGGGCTGTTTTAAGCCCTTCAGGGCAGGAGCTGGTGACCACCCCGCTCCATTCTTTCACCAACAGAGGTTGGGCCAATAAAAGATATTAATCACCCACCTTGTGTCTCTTGTATCTTTCATCACAGTAGTCAGTCCTTAGTCTGCTTTGAGGAATAGGAGATCATTGCTGAAGACATTTAAAAGTTAGGCCTTGGCTTGAGTGTTTTGAATGAATGAGGGCCTTAATGGTACCAAAGTGAGGGGCAAAGTACAAGGACCTAAATAGAACAGAAAGGGCTAGAAACAAAAATTTGAGATTAGCCCCAACACTGAGCCTTAACAGATCCCAAATTCCTGTTGTATTGACCACTCTGTACAACTTAACAAGTGGAGCTGGAGGAAATTTGACAAACTATTTTTGGTAAAAAATGCAGATTTGGTGATACCCAACCTCACATCTTGTGAATTCATGTCAATTTCACTGAATCATTTCAGTGGTGGGAAAACAAAAAATTGCCAGTGAAATGAAAAATCCAATATTCACACAGCTCTAAGGGCAAGTAACTTCTAAGTAGTATTCAGTGCGAGAGGTCTTGCATTCAGTTTGAAACTCTCCACTCATGATGCACCTTTTGATTTCCAAATCCTGTTGTGTCACTGCCTTCCAGGAGATGTCAGCAAAGTGCTTCTGAGCTTTATTCTATTCTGCAGTCGATCTTCCAGTGACTCACTTGTTTTTGGTCTTTGTTCTAAGTGCACTGTGGGAGGTACAATTCCTTTCTCTTTTTGAAAGGTGTTTTGAATGTTCGAGAACAGAGTGATTGTCCTGGCATTTGCAACAACAATCTAATCACTGAAAAAGTCTGCATTCTTAGGTTAACACACTGTACTTGATTTCATGCAGATTTTTGGAATAATACAAAGAGGGTAATATATGCTATGGGGATATAAAATACAACATAATGACTAATAATTATGTTTATACATAGAACCTACTAAATTGCACACATACCATACTCTTTAAATACAATGGAGGAAAAAGAGGCATGATATGTATAGACTTTTTAGGCCCTGATTCAGTAAGGTACTTAAGTATATCTCTCTCTATGCATATGAGTGATCCCAATGGCACTGTTCAAATGCTTTAAATTAGGCATGTGTAGAAGAACCTTAATGACTCCGCCTCAATGCTGATCAGAATAATAGCTGGTATGTACTAAATTCCTGATCCAGCGCCCATTGAAGCCAATGGGAATCTTTCATTGACTGCAAAGGGCTCTGGATCAGGCTCCAAGAGTGGTTTTTTTTTTTTTTTCTTCTGAAATTCCTTTTAAATATATACAGTTGACGTTGAAAACTCATGAAACAGTCCCACCGAAAAATCAGAACTCCGCCTGAGCCTGGAATTGTTGAAAGCTAGGATGATAGAGGACAACACTAGGTTAAAACAAGAAAAGAAGAAACCTAAAATTACCATAAGCTTCTGCATATTTTAATTGCATACAACAGGTTTAAAATTCCATCTCTCCTGCAGAGAGGCAATGCCTATTTAACAGGAACCCAATGTTATTCAAAGGAACTCACCTTGCAGGGCAAGAAATCTTAGATAAGGAAAAGTAGTGTTTTAAGGCTCCATGAGTGTGGGTAAAACTTAACGTGCTTAAGTTGCTTTTTGAAAACGGGACTGAGGCTTGTTTGAAAAGGTTACCCTGTATCTACAAGTTTTAACTACCTTCTTTGTCTGTTCTTGGAAAACTAAACAGCCAAAATATTTTTACCTCATCAAGATTTTAAGTCTGAAGGGATCAGTGATCAAGGTCATATGATCCTGCATATCAAAAGCCCCAGAACTTCACCCAGTGACTCCTGCAGCACGTCCAGAGCTTGACACTTGTACTAACTAGAACACTTTTCAGAAAAGACATCAGGTCTGGATTTAAAGCTTTCAAGTGATTTATGACAGCTAATTTTTCTGTACTCTCATAACAATGTTCAAGTCATATGTTGGGTCACAAATATTAACCGATTTTAAACCTCACCTTCATTCCCTGAACACATCAGTTTTTACTGTAGACTATGTCTAGAGAAAAATCATTTATAACACAGGAGAAAAAAGTTTTCATTTAACATTCATCATAGCTGTCACGTTGGTCTCAGTCCCGTCATCTTTACAAGAATTCTTTTGGAGATGTCTGTAAATGTAACCTCAAAGATTTGTTTTCCAAATTTAACCTATTTCCTTATGGGTGACTCTCAGCTTTATTGACACTGTAAAGAGTTCTCATGTGGGATGGTTTGATTTGGTTTTCCTGGCTTCTGAAAACAAAAGTGTGACACATTAGCTCAGGTGTGGTGGGTCAAAGGCAAAAAGACTAAAATCTTCAGACCAGGTTTTGAGTCACACCAGTTTAGACCAGCTGAAGATCTGGCTGTTAGCTATGTGCTTCTGTACATGACCGCAGACTAGAGGATACTCAAACTGGACCAATCCAAAGGCAGTACTTTTACCAGCTGAGGGCACTGAAAGCCTCTATTGACCAATCCAGAAGGATCTGGGCTTAGCTTGTCTCTCCTGCAAGTCACTCTTTGCATCTCTTACATGACCACTCATTGGTTGGTCTGGTAAAGTACCAAATAGTAAACAGCCATAACCTACAGCCCTGACCCTTTAAGTTCTTGTGCTGCACGGGACTTCCAGCCCAATCAAGTGATTTCCATTTACATGAATTCTGTGCAGGTTGAGTACAATTGAGCACAACTGTGCTCCTGTTTTTTTAAAAAACTGGAGCAATCTCCCAGGACTACAGGAGAAATGTTAAAGTGCCAGAACTATGGCTAATTTTTTTGATCTTTCATATTTGCCAACCAGGAGGTTGCTCTGCATTTCACGTTAGCTTTGCATGGGAAGGTTCAAGTTTCCCTCAGAAATTAAGAATACCACAGTCTTTAATAAAAACTGATTCCTTAGCCTATGATTTGATCTATTATTGAACTGCATAATAGCAGACTGGAAAGAAAAATAAAAAGTTTGGTCTCACAATCTACATGCTGGGAAAACCTATTGGTTAGAATGTATGCACAACATATTCACACTGTTAACCTAAACTAGCTGTACATTCTTTGTCATGACAATCTTAAGAAATGCATTGCCTTGGTTTTGAGAGATGTACTTGGGAAGAGAAGATACCAATGCACGTCTGTCTTTTTTCAAACTGTGGCAAGAAGTTCTGAACACTAGATAGTTCACCTAACTTTTGGCCCTAAAGATTTACCCTCTAGTGCAGGGGTCGACAACCTTTCATACGTGGTGTGCCGAGTCTTCATTTATTCACTCTGATTTAAGGTTTTGTGTGCCAGTAATACATTTTAACGTTTTTAGAAGGTCTCTTTCTATAAATCTATAATATATAACTAAACTATTGTCATATGTAAAGTAAATAAGGTTTTTAAAATATTTAAGAAGCTTCATTTCAAATTAAATTAAAATGCAGAGCCCCCCGGACCAGTGGCCAGGACCCGGGCAGTGTGAGTGCCACTGAAAATCAGCTTGTGTGCCACCTTTGGCACGCGTGTCATAGGTTGTCTACCCCTGCTCTAGTGATTTAATGATATATCTTTTTAAGATCAGCTCAAGCAGAATTGATCCATTGGGACTAAATGCATATTACTTGGAGGGGCCTTATGGATGAGATTGCAACATTTAATTTATTTGTGTTCTTTTTTTTACCAGTTTTATTTCCTAAAAAAACCTGAAGAACTTTATTGACCTTTTCATCTGGAAAGGGAAGAAAGCTAAATTTTAAATAGATTTTTTTCAGTGACTTTCCTAAATCACAGGGAGGTTAGAGTTTCTGGACTTTACTGGGCAATAGTCCTGCAAATGGTCTTTATATCCTGTAGAAACCCTCCTTCAAGTCATTGGCTGAAGATGGAAAGATTTTATTTGAAGGATTTATTTCCCTTATCAATATATTAACTGTCCTATGGGGGAAACCTGAGGTGACTTTCTATTTGTGGCCAAGTTTTTGGACCAATGATCTTATTTTGAGAGAAATTCTCCCTTTTCTCTTAATGCAGTTGGACATTCTATACAAAAACAAAGCAGCTGTTATTTAATTTCTAAACTACTTAAAGCGGCCCTTGAAGCCATGTCTCAGTTATTCATTAGTAATAACTTCATGCCAGTTCAAGCTCTCCTTTAAACATTCCTAATTGCAATATTTAGTTACAATATTACCTAACCTCAGTTACAAACAGATTTTTTCTCCTAGACCTCCTAAAAGTATGAAGAAGATTCTGTAAAACCCAAACATATATTGCAGTTATCATAAACATATTTATTATTGCAGCTAGAGGACCCACCTGCCCTAGGGGGCCTATTCTGCTAAGTGCCCTACAAACACATAGGGGAAAGTCCCTGACCGAAGAACTAGCAATCAAATGCACAAGGCAGACAAAGAGTAGAAAAAGAAGAATCAGCTCCATTTTACAGCTGGGGACCTGAAGCACTAGGTCGCACAGGAAGTTTGTGGTATATGGGAATAGAACCTAGATCTCTTTCGTCTAAGTCCAAAACCTTGGAAGCAGAAGACCTACAAAATTATATAAACTATTAGTTGCTACTGTAAGTAAGCCAATATTTAATCATATAGTCCAATGGCATTTAACTATAGTTCTCCAGGAAGAGCACTCTAGTAAGATTTTTGTATGATTACAAATATTCTGAATCTTATATGGTGAGAGAAACACAAATTAAATTAGCTTTCAGATCATATTGTACCTCACATAAGTTGTCAATTTTCTCAGAATACTTTGTTTTTGTTTTGCAAGCCAGGTAGAGAGGTTAGTGTCTAATTTTCAGGCAACTGCACCTGAATCCTGCCCCCCTCCATAGTCCACTCCAGGAGCATCCAGTCTGGTCTTCAGTCTCCAGCGGACTCCTGTCTGTGGGTAGGGACTCTTGTCCCAGTCCCTTCTGACTGGTGGGTTTTAAGGTTTGCCCAGCCCCCTGCGGTACCCTGTGATATCCCCAGCAACACCCCTGAGAAGTTGGGTAGTGCTGTTATTGCCATTTCACAGCTGGAGAACTGAGGCACAGAGCGGCTAAGTGACTTGCCCAAGGTCACACAGGATGACTGTGTTGGAGCAGGGAATTGAATCCAAGTCTCCTCTGTCCCAGTCGAGCATGCAACTACTAGGCCATACTGTCTCTTACCAATACCTACCTGCTGAACAGGAATGCTGTGAATTTTAATTCATTTGTCTGGAAATGCTTTGAGAACAATGGATGGAAGGTGAGATTAGAAGCAAAGTAATATTATAGTAGGCAGCAGCTGGAATATATAACTGTTGCAGTTGTTGTTGGTGATGCGTTTACTTTGCTTCAGGAATACAGCCAGATGGCATTTCATTCAGACCTTAGAACTCTGTTCAGACAAAAAAAGTAAACTTCAGCACTTCTAGTCAGAGAGCATCTGCATGACTTACACCACTTGGTTGCAGCAAGACCCTGCTTAGCATTACTCCAACAGAATTCAGGGTCTAGGACTTTAGCAAGTACCCCTGACTAAGGCCAAGCTAGAATTCATGCCCTGCATTTGCCATGATTTTAATGACCATCGCTGGTTAGATCTCAGACTCAAAGAAGCATCTTAAAGTAAATCACAAATATCAACACAACCAAGAGGGTGTTGAGAAAGACAATGGCTCTCCCTAAAAGCAGGGAAAACTTTCCTTTAATGTCGGCTTAGGCCTTGATTTCTAGGCGCCTGATGATGATATCCCCACCCCCTAGGACAAGCTTATCTGATCTATGACTGGGTGTGGATAGGAGAAGAACATTTTCTGCTCTTTTACCTCTGCCAGGGTTAGGGGAACTTCATATCCATTTCTTATCCAGTTCCAGCAATTCCTGTTTTCATCAAATGAAAGGGCAATCAATGCCCCCCACACTGTGGATGACCACTCAGGATTATGCCCCTTCAGGACAAAGTGTAGAACTGGTGTCTTGAGCTCTATTACCAGGCAGTCACTTCCTTATGGTTCTCCTAGGGCCTTTCCAATGAGTCTTTCCATTGCCAGCAATGGGCAGTGGATCAAGCCCTTGGCTCCCTAGTGCCATTGTCTAGCATGGTTTGCCTACCAAGACAACGCCTGTTGCAAAACATTCTTTTCCTCACCCAGGCAGTATAAATGGCTTTTGGCACAAACCCACTGCAATGCAGCCAGTTTGCTGGCAGCCCATAATGCCTATTTTCTTGTTACCTAACCGACAATTTTCAGCGACTATAATTTCTTCAGACGAATAAGTGCTGAAGGATATGCTCCACTGTAAGGATTCATCTGGTGTCAAAAGTTCATCAGTGGTACAGAGGGCAGGCTTCCTGCAGAATAAATCACCCACCCAATGTGATTCCGGCTGCCCATCCAACTCTACAGTTGCCTGGCAACCAGGTGTTACAATAGGCATCTAACCAATACTTGAGAGGGCACCACAGCATTTTAGACATAAGAGTCTGTGTATGTTCACCAAGCACGCCTGTGAACATTATGCATCCCACTCAAGAAGGTTAAAATGGCAGTTGGCCCTGATTTGACCTAACAGGGATGTGTGGTCATTAGTTAACACTCACCGGGACTGGAGCATTTTGCAAATGTCGGCCATGCTCATTGATTTCTTTGGCATTATTGAAGGAAGAGGTAGAGAGAAACCCTTTGGGTTTTCTGGAGGAAAATCCTAGTCCAGTTGCCCAAATAAGTTTCCACTGCCTAGTGAGATTTCTTAGGCATGTATCAGTAGCTTTCAACTTCTTCATGTAGAAGAAGAACATGTGTTTTTTAAGAATATTGTCCTTTGAAAATGATCTGCGATGAGCTGAACATGTCTGACACCCCAGGCCATGCCACTTAAAAGCTTGCCTGCCCTACACTGAAGAGGGGAATATGGGGCATCTGTTTTACAGGTACTCAGGGCTTCTCTACAGCAGAAAATTTTGCCACTTTAACTATACTGGTATCGTTAATGCTGCAAACTCTCCTCCTATTGTAGATGCAATTATACCAGTATAAAAGTACAACTTAGTCTGGTTTGGGACACACCTTCATACTAGTATAACTGTATCCACACCAGGCTGTATGCCAGTATAGCTGTATCAGTAAAAATCACACCCCTAACTGGTAGAGCGATATCACAGGAGCTGTAGGTAGACCAGGCCTTACTCTACACTCTGAAGAACTGCCATGCTGTTTCCCGTTCAGTCTGTTCTTAAAATCCTACTGACTCAATGCTGTGTCACCTGACTTAGTTCTATAAAGAACATTGAAAAGGGACATCAGCTTGTCTAATATAGAGAAGCCATCCATGGCAATCCCCTTCAGAATTGGAAGCCTTTATGTGATATGGTCTGTAGATGGGGTAGTGGTTCCTTAATGTCAAAATGTTAAATTCCAAGGGATCATTTATCTGTACAGCACACTGAATCTTTAAGTGGTCAAATATCTTTAAGGGGGTGTTGAATTTTGGGTGACTTGCCTGAACTGAACACACCCTCTGAGTCTGAGCTGGTAAAAGATGCTATCTTATGAGCAATGAACACCTGAAGAATGAGCATAGTTAATAAACAGTGTATTATCTAACAGAACTGGCAGGATCCCAGAAAAATTGATTAGTTGAATCAATTTTACATCAGGAATTGGCAATATTTTTTGACATATGAATTAAATGACTAGGATCTGATCAGCTTTAGGATGGGGTTTCCAAAAGCACCTGACTTAAGAGAACAAGTTAATGGGACTTGTGCTCCTGGGTCACTTAGGGACAGTTTTAGAGTGGGAGTTAGGAACACTTGCAAATCCCACTAGATGCCTATTTGCATCTTTAGGCACCAAAATACCTTAAGTCTGGCCCGTAGGCACTTTTGAATATTCCTGCCTATCGTGTCTAAGCATTATTTTATATTGCCTCCTAGGACTTTCATCACCCAATGCAAACACAGTTGGAAAAAGAGACCCATGGCTCCCAGATTGACCAAACTTCCCCCCCCCCATCTTATAAACTCTTTGTATGAAGGTTTAATTACTAGAAATCAGGGGTGCTGGAACAATTTTTATAGTTGGGGTGCTGATGATGGAAACATTATTACTACTACAGGCCAGGGCATGCAGCAGCACCACTAGTAGAAGTAGGTTCGTATAATCCAATAGCAGACTTGTGAAAAAATGTACGTTTGTAATTTGAAATGTAAAGTTGCCTTAAGTGATCTTTCAGATCTTGTAACCTAGAGGTGAATACGTGGGTGAATACGTGAATCCCTACGTGTGCTTTAACATTGAATTACCATTTGCTACAGAATGGAAGTGATCCCCAAATTAAACCCTGGTTACTAGTGTTAGGTTACACAATGTTTTATCAATGTGAACTGCAAAAATATCCATATACTTGCTGTGGGTATTGATTGGTCTGTCTGCAATAGTGACACGTTTCATCTCTTCACTTCCCGTTTATACTGCTGACTGGCTTTATATCTTCACATAATGTGATTACATTTTGGCAGTGTTGTGAAAAGGGATGCTTCTGATTCTACAGGATACATTGCCTTTTGATTCCCGTAGGCCAGCATGCATGCAAAAATAAGATGATATTGTGCTTTGGGCAATATTAACTGTCTGGAGTTCAGTTCAAAATGCAACAGCTGAGTTTAATAACAATTCATTTGAGCTTGTCAGAAAATTCTCTGAGCTTCAACAGAATCCAATAGAATTATAATAATAAGGATTTTAAAAATAACCAAGAGTTTTGGAAGGGATGTAAAACCCCATGCTTCAGGGCATAAAACAGCCTCTAACTAAGCAGGTCAGGAGGGAAATTTCATTGGGAAAAGTTGTTTTAGGGTTCTTACACTTTCCTCTGAAGCATCTGGTGCTGGCCACTGTTGGATACAGGACACTGAATGAGACCAGTGGTCCCTCTCGTCCAATCTGGCAATTCCTAAAACTCTCCAGAAGCATATTGAATGACAGCATGCTCAACCAAAGAAACACTAAGTTAGATACATTACATCATCAGATCAAACTTTCATTGGCTGATCCTACTAAGAACGCTGTTCCTTACGGCTTCTGAAAGCTGTTCCCCCCCCCCCCCCCTCTGCTCCAGAATATATCCTTTTCATGGTTGTTGCAAATCCCAGAGCCATATCTCACCAGCCAGCAAGACTAGGGCTCACTTATCTATCATACATCTTTCTCTCCACCATATAAGAAAATCAAGAGTGACCCTACATAACACAGCAAGTTGTTCTATTCAGGAGTGCTTCAGTGAAGTACAGATGAGATTATCTACACTGTACTACTAATGCATGCCAGTCTGACCTTGGGTGAGCTGCTGCTTCAGAGAAGGGAGAAAAATCAGTCTCCATGTTAATTCAGTCCTGAATTTCAACAACCTCCTCAAAACAATGATAAAGGTGGGGATTTGTGCTGGCCTTCTGCACAGGGGTGAATTTCACCCTGCCAGAATATCCAAGGACAGAATTTAGCCCATGTCACTCAATATAAAACATTACTGGAGTAATTGTTTGAGAATAGTCATCCTTCCATCAAAGCCAGCATGTAATGCTGATAAAGCTAGTGAAATCCCAAGTTATCTGCTGTGTAACTGTCAGTCATGCAAGTTAAAATGACCTTGTCTGTGTAGCTATGGTTTTGTGAGTACATCTACATTTTGTGTTGATGAATGAATGCACTGGCTGCTCATCTGGACCTGATCCTCCCACTTTTCTATTCCCCCCCCCCCATACACACACATCACACACACTTCTTTTTGGACGTTCTCATCCCTTGCTGTGTCATAGACGTTGTACGTTGACTTCTGCTGTGGCTGAATGGAGATTTTATGCAAATGAGACAAGAGGGAAGCTGAGTTCAATCATTTTTCCATCTCATTTATGCTAAGAAAAAAATGTAGTGGGCTTTAACTAGGTGCAGATTAGAGTCCTTTGGGCCCATTTTCCCCTCTCAACTAGACTGGTGTAAAATCCAGAGCCATATCACTTTCTTCAGTGGAATTATACCAGCATAAATGAGAGCAGAAATTGGCCTGTTATCTCTAAATAATAGTCCAGGGAGACTAGGTAATTTATATTATATTTAAGGCAAGAAGTGGCAGTTATAACACCAGTAGATATGTGTTCCAAGGACCCCCTTTTTTTTTTAAGATGGGGAGAATTTACTGGGGAACTTACCCTGGTCAAAAAGACCCCATCACAATAATGCAGATTTCCATAATTGTTATTCAAGCTACAATAATTTCAAATTTCTATATCTACAGCTTTTAATTAAAATAATTAGTGCATTTCTTTAGGACTCGTATTTATATATTAACCACAGTAGTTTCCTTGATATACAAGTTCAAGAATGTGTGTCAGTCAAAATGTTTTTAGAAGAAATAAATTAGACGTCTAGGGGGTGGTAGCATGGTCTAGTGATAGGGCACTGGCCCGGGAGTGAGGAGAGCTGATTTCTAATTCTGCCTTTCCCATTAAAATGCTGTCTGAGACCTTGGGCAAGTCACTTTACCTCTCTGCCTCTGTTTTCCT
Organism: Chrysemys picta bellii; assembly: GCF_011386835.1. Lineage (NCBI taxonomy): Eukaryota > Metazoa > Chordata > Testudines > Emydidae > Chrysemys > Chrysemys picta. The sequence goes on along the minus strand of NW_027052771.1, from coordinate 106,051 downwards.
TCCTGGCCTTTGTCTGTTTTGTCTACTTAGATGGTAAACTCTTCAGGGCAGGAAGTATATCTTACAATATGTATGTACAGTGCCCCAGCACAATGCAGCCCCAGTCTTGGTTGGGGGCCTTCAAATGCTACCATATCACAAATTATTATTATAATAATGAATTTTCACAAATCGGAGCAGGGGTTTTAACTGTGACTGCCATTATGTCAACAGGACCTGCACACCATACTGAACATGTATCAATTTCGCGATCTACTTACTGCAAAGTGAGTCGAGTCAATATACATACTGCCTACTATTGTGATAGGAACTATTTAAAATTAGTCTATATGATGTGTTTTGTTAGAGCTGATCAAAAAACCAGAAATTCTGTCCCATAAGAAATTCTGACACTCGTTTCATCCTCAGTTGGGCAAAAAGTCAAAATATTGAAATACATCATGGAACAAAGTTTCAAAACATTTTTATTTGGAAAGGTTTAATTTCAGTGGTTTTGATCAAAACTAAAAATTTCTACATCCTGGAATTGACACATTTCATTTTGGTCTCTCTCTCTTTAATGAGGAGCTGTGGCAGCTCAACCATTGGGATAGACAGTGGTGCACCAAGGGAAATGTAGTCTGCATGGCAAGCAGGGACCATTGGGGTTAATGGATGTATGCGGACTACAAGTCCTTGAGGCACTCTGTTCCAGGCAGACATAGAGAAATAAAGTTGATTCAAAACAAAATGTTTTGTTTAGATGTTGCTGACAGAAAATCCAGCCAAAATCTATCTTTTCCTATGGAAAATTTAAATTTCAGGAAAACATTCCATGTGAAATTTTTTGACCAGGCCTATTTATATAATTTCTGGGGTAAGAATGCAGAGAGTGAATTTGCTCTGGTTTCTTATTATTCAGTGAATGTGTCTCATGGCTTTACTATCTATAATCGCCATCAATTACAGCCTTAAATCAGGGGTTCCCAGACTTGTTCCAAAAGTTTAGACCGTATCTCATCTTCATGAACAGACTGTCTCATGCATGCGTCTCCTTCCACTCATGAGTGCAGAGACTGCTTACTTGTGTTCAAGTAGCGTCCCCATGGCAAACCGTGGTTGCTCACTTGGGAAAGGAACATGAAGAAAGTATTTATGTATTTTCAACTGTCTTTAATGTGATTCAGCAACTTGAAGCAAGGAGGGCCAGGTGGAGCGTTGTCATTTTGGCAGGTTCTGCATGGAATAAGATCTTAAGCAGAGTTTTGCCAGGCCACTCGAGACGTCTCATGAAAGTTTGCAGGTGTGGCTGGTCAGTCACTCAGAGTGACAGCTAGCTGGAGTTACTACCTTTCAATGCAGTAGGGACTAAAATCAACTCCCTGGCTACAATCATTCTGAGTCATGTAAGACAATGTAGGCAGGAATTAATGGGGACCTGCCACCGGGAAAAAAATAGCTCCTGAAAGGGCTTCTTTGTTTCCTTAAAACGCAAGAGTATTTTTGTTTACATTACAAATTTGGGTCTTGTGAATGCTGGAAGACTCTATGGATGGCCAGAGACATGATAGGTTTCACTTGATGTCATAATCCTGACTGACTAACTGACAGAGGAAAGGATCATCTTATCCTAATTGTTTAAAATTCTCTGGGCCAGATCCTCAGCTGGTGTAAACTGGCACAACTCTGAAATTACATTGATTTATAACATCTCAGGATCTGACCCTGAGTTAATTCTTTATTTTTGTTAATAACCATCCTGGTCATGTGGCGCATATGTTAAAAAGAAGACTCAAATGCCATGTGAATATCTGTGGGGTAGAAGGGAAAGAGTCCATGTCTGCTACCTTTGCAATCCGGGGCTGAGAGAGCTCAAAAATAAATATACTGTGACATTATTAATGTCTGTAGATTTCCTTTCAAAATGACAGATACCAAAAATGAAAACTTTCAGTGAAGTAGAACGGGCGTGTGTTACCTCCTACTAACACACAGCATCAATGGATGGGGGAGCACTGTTTTCAGACCTATAAGCTATATATATGTAATTTTATGAGACTATTCTAACACCAACAAAAAAGTAACAGTTTGAAAATAGTCTGGAATGCTGCCCAGTTTCTTCATTTGATTTCCTAAGTGTTCTCTAGCCCTGTCACTTCTCAGCCTGTTTTTGCTCTCACTTAGCAATGGAGTTGTGCCTATAAAAATGTATTTAATGCATGCTATATAAATATTAAATGTAGAAGATAGGAGCTAATAGGTGATACAAGGTACCTCGTTAAACTCCAGTTAAGAACACTATGGCCTAGCGGGTAGCACCTTGGATTACAATTCAGGAGACTTGGATTCTAGTCCTAGCTCTACTACTGGCTGACTTTGGGCAAATCACTTTACTTTGCTGTGCCTTAGTTTTCCCATCTGTAAAATGGGGATAATGATACTGACCCTGCTTTGTGACCTACTACTGAAAAGTACTATACAAGAGCTAGATATTACTTTGTATGGTGGTGTCTACATGTTGATCACATCTCACATTTGATTTTGTTCCTTTGTATTTGCTGCGTCAGAAAAAGGAGATGGTCCAAAATTAATTAAATCTGCTGATTGCTTTCAATAAACACATAACTGACATGTTATTGCATTGGGATTCTTTGTGCTGACTTACACCATTTCCTGTAGGGCTTTCTGTGAGAGTTGGACAGCTCTGCTAGCCATTTTCCTTTGTTTGTCGGCCTTATTGCTATTTAACAGAGCACCTGAAAATACTCGCTGGGATTAATTTTGCTGTAATACCAAACTTCATTCTCTAAAAGCCTCACAAATGGTGGGATTGTTATTTTCTTGCTCTTCGTTTTGGAGGCACACAAATAGATCAGCCCACTTACTAACAGCTTCAGCGCCGACACCCCGGTTTCCATGGCAACACACCAGCCTGCGCAAGCATCCAAAGACTTTTTAAAAAAATCATAAGTACTCACATAGCACTAGGCAGTCACTTCAGACAAGGTGTATATATGTCATAGCCATTTGAGATACGTCTAACTCCACCAGACTCACTGATTTCACACCACGGCTTCTCCTATGTGCCTACAGCTTGGGAGCATAGGGCCCCTGGCAGAATTAATTCATGCTTCAATTTATGCACACACACTCTTTTCCCATGTAGTTTACAGGAATTAGCATCCGATGTTTCCTTGTTGGCTCTTTTTCCCATACCAGTTTTTTAAACAATCGGAGTCCAATTACCAGATGAGCAAGTGGCAACCAGCACAGAAATGTATTAAATGCATAATGTGTGTGGCTGTATGACTGCTAGGGTGACTAATGGTGTTGTCACTTGTTTTAATAATGTTGCATGAAATACTTATTTCTACAGTGAAAATGGATTTGATGAGCTCTGATTAAGAATTATTTTTCTCTTTATAATAGACCATTGGCCTGCTAACAGGGGAGAAACTGCCTTAATCTCTTTAGAAAATGACAGCCAACAGTTTCTTCAGTCTGCTTTCGAAAAATAATCCTCTGGCCACATTTCCAGAGCTACAGTAGGTGTACCTTCTATTTGTGAACATGCATGTTTACTTGCAAACATCTGTATTTGCACCCACAAACTGGGTAACTGCACAAACAAGTACCAGTTTGCACATTCAAATATTCACTTTGCACACACAAAGGAATATGCCTGCATGACAATGATAGTTTGCATGTGCTACTAGTGTGTGCACATAACCCACACTAGGACACTGTGGATCTTTGTCCACCTCTACCAGCTGATTCACATAAGAAAATAAGTCTTCCACAGCTACCAGTTCATTAAAGTCTTTTAATGCTGAAAGTGCCAGGTTCAAACTCTCCTCATGGCCCATGGTAGGGAGCTGTTATAAATATGGCACACCGAAAGGGGGCTTGAACTCTGGTAGGCCTCAGATACTCAACACAAGCTTTCCCAGGCAGGGAAAGTATTTAATGCACGTTAAGTCATTGTGGGTCTATGTTCTTCCCTAGTGGCTAGTTAGGGTGACCAGACAGCAAGTGTAAAAAATCGGGACGGGGGTGGAGGGTAATAGGTGCCTATATAAGAAAAAGCCCCCAAAATCGGGACTGTCCCTATAAAATCGGGACATCTAGTCACCCTATGGCTAGTCCACATAAGAAGCTGAGCGTCTACTGCAGCTGCCAGCTAATGGAGTTAATGCTATAGCTCAAGTAGTACAGCCTCATGCTTTTAGGACTGCAGCTCCTGGGGTCAAATTCAGCCATCAGCCCAAGTAGAGTCATAATTTGTACATTTTTGGGGTGCATCTTTGTGCCTTTTTAAAATTTGACACAGTCTTCAGTGCTCCAACCCCCTCCAACAGCACATTTTCCACAAAAAAGTTGCCTCCTGTGCTGAAAAATGTAGTTACATTTACATGCGTGAATATTTTTCAATAATAATATGGATGCATTAAAAAGTAAAGGATCTTATTAAAATTTCACATTAATAAAACAAGTTATAAGTATGTCAGCAGGCCAAACAAAAAGTCTGCCTTATATAGGCATCTTAGAATAATAATTCCAAACTCTTCAACTAAGGGGCAAGAAAAAGACATATGTTCAATAGATGTCAGTGTGAAATTTCACAAATGTCCAGGTTTCTTTTCCCATCTTTTGACCAGCTCTAATGGATAATAGTTTTTTATGTTAGACTCACATCTAGAAAAGCAACTCTTTTCATATCTTTTGTTCATCAACTGATATGATGGGTATACAGAATTTATTACTAAGCCTTGATGCTTATTCTACCAATCCTCTACTTGGCCTCTGATATAGATAATTACATGATTCCTTGTAGAAGACCCAGTGGAAGATCTATCCAGACTAGAGGGTGCAGCATTATAATGGCTCCAATTATTCCTCTTAAAGTAGAGTGGTGATTGGCAGCTGCTTGCGATATCTCAGACCCCTCCAATGCTGAGTTCCAGAAGGATCAATACTATACTTCTGTTCTGTTGACTATCTATACGACACCTCTTGGAAAGTTTGTGAAATGCCATAGCCACACTGTTGCCAACAATACACTGACATCTAGCTTTGTATCTCCTCAGCAAAGACAACCAACACCAACACGCCACAAGGTGTCATCCAGGTTCTAGATTAGAGTCTAGAAGAGTAGCTGCCGTAAACTGAACACACTCCGGACTGAATGATGCTGGTAGGAAAAGAACAACATGGTGACCTCTCCCTTTTCAAACCCACCTGCCTTCCATTTGCCAAGGTAGTATGAAATCTAGGGATCTCAATGGATGTATACCTGATCCTGATTTCAAGTCACTGGCGTGAGAAATGTCTTCCAAACATAGCTTGCTTGGAAACTATGTCCATTCCTCCTCACACGTGGATCTAGGTCCAGTCAGCTACATGTTCAATACATCTAGACTGGACTATTGTAACTTGCTGATCTGAAGGTGAAAGCAACATAGCAACTCCAATGTGTACAGGATGTAACAGCCTGCCTCATCCCGGGAAAACCACCAAGAGCACATCACACCAGTATGCCACACCCCATTCTGCTCTCAAGTCACTTCGAGTACCAATGAAATGTCTTGCTTTTGAGCTCTAAGGCCTGGTCTACACTGGGGGGAGGGATCGATCTAAGATACGCAACTTCAGCTACGAGAATAGCATAGCTGAAGTCAACGTATTTTAGATTGAATTAAAATTACTTACTTCGCGTCCTTGCAGCGCGGGATCGACGGCCGCTGCTCCCCCGTCAACTTTGCTTCCACCTCTCGCCGAGCTGTTCAGCAGTCAATGGGTTAGCGATCGGGGATCAATTTATCATGTCTACACTACACACGATAAATCGACCCCCGATAGATCGATCGCTACCTGCCAATCCGGCAGGCAGTGTAGATGTACCCTAAGGCCCTCGGCTAGTTGGGGCCCTGCTTTACCAGAGCCGACTCTTCACTTGCAACTCACAGACATGCCTATGCTCCCCCTGGAAAATGCAGCTTTTGAGAGACAGAGGCATGGTCTCAATTGTGGCAAGACTTGGCAGAAGAGAGAAGATTGAGGCTAGGCATAGCTGATTTCAGAGTCTGCTGCAAGTCTCACCTGTGTGCAACAGCCTTTCCCGCAATGACCAGAAATAAACACAGGAGCAAGCAACATCCCTCAAATAAATAATCTGCAGTAAGTAAACGCTGCCAAACGAGGGAGATATAAAAGGAAGAGTCCATTGTGAAAATCTTTATGGCAAGCTTACAGTGTTTGGCACTTAGATACAGATAAACATTTGAGCCTGTTAAATCCACTTGGGAACAAGTTGTGAAAATTTGTAACCACTTTGTAAAGCCAATGATAAATGTTTGAGTAACACTTCCAGTAGATGTTTTTGTTTTGCTTTTCAATAGAAGAGATCATTTAGGGCCCTATCCAGCTCAGATGTTCCTCTATAGCCCCAGATTGATAGGGTCATAGATTATAAGGGTCTATTGTGATCTAGTCTGACATCCTGTACAAAGCAGACCAGAGGACTTCCCTGAATTAATTCCTGTTTGAACTAGAGCAGATCTTTCAGAACAAACATCCAATTTTGATTTTAAAATGGCCAGTGATGGAGAATCCACCATAACCCTTGGTAAACTGTTCCAATGTGTAATTATCCTGACTGTTTTAAAAAAATGAAATTTATTTCTAGTCTGAATTTATCTAATTTCAGCTTCCAACCATTGGATCTTGTTATACCTGCCAATACAAAGAGCCCTCTATCAAACTTGTGTTCCCTATATAGGTCCTTATAGACTGGATGTGCAGTAGGGCCACTATAGGAGGACTTACCAGAAGCAGCAGAATAATACTGATTCTCACCTTTCACAGTCACCTTAGCCTAGATGCTTCTCAAGTTAGAATGGCAAAAACTCGGCAACCCAATTGTTATATATGCACACAGATTGCAAAAGAGGCTAGTAGGAAAGTGCTTAGCATATGTCATAGAAATAGTTTACATGTATTTAAAATTCCTTCTAATGTTTGTAACCTTCTAATCTAATCATCTAATTATCAGCTGCCTCTGACTTGACTATTGTGTTCATACATCCAAATTAAATGTGGACTCGTGTATTGCTTATTTAGGAAATGAAATGTTTTCTTCCCCTTTTGAAGTTTGAATCCAAATATCTATGTGGCCAAAACGTATACTTCTAAGAACTGATAGAATAATAGAAGAATGTAGTCTTCATTCATCAGTATCCTGGCATTGTAGCTGTATATCCAAAGGGGAAAAAAATGTATTGACAAGTTCTCCTTCGAATGATACATCTCCAAATAACTGTTTGAAATTAGTCTGTTTTTAAAAAGTTTATAGACCAGGCCTTTTTTCCAATATACAGTCCAAGCAGAACTCCTCGTTATGTGGCTGCTCAGATCTTCTTACACTGGCAATTTTGGATCTCTGTATCAGATCTTTACCTAATTCTTGATTTCCTGTGAGGTTCCAAAGATGTGCTTTTCCTATGCATCAATCCTACCCTCCCCCCTGCACACATATACACTCTGGAGTATCACCTTCTGGTCCTTGCATGTCTTCCTAACAAAGCCTCCTACAAGCCTCTCTAAAATAAATGACAAACATTTCCTGTCTTAATGCATTTAGTAACAGTAGCTTAGTTGACCATTTAATTTATGAAGGGCATAATAGAATTTTCCCACACAATTTTCCCAAGGAAAGTGGTGGGTCTCCTATTACTAGAGGCATTCATGTTAATACTTGATAAAACACTCTATCCAGTAGAGAACAATCCTCCAGCGGAAAGGGCTCCTGATTTGGTTGGATCTGATGAGCTAAGTAGTATTTTCCATCTATAATTTCTAAGGTTCTGTGATAATTTTTGAGTGACAACTGCAGATGAATGACTAACTTTCAAGATTCACCTTCTGTCTACATGCTGAAAATGGCATGGCCTCCACATTATTGCACCTGAATTGGATGTATTGAATTCTCCATGACAACCATGCTGCAGTTATGCTGCTGTAGCATCATAGGGTAGACACGTCCTACATTGCTGGAAGGGGTTTTTCCATTTATGTCGATAATCCACTTTTCTGAGAGGCAGTAGCTGGATTGACGGAAGAATCCTTATGTCATACCTAGCCGCACCTACATAGGGGATTAGGTCATCCTAACCATGGCGCTCAGGGCAAGACATTTTTCCTAGTCCCGAGCAACATAGCTAGGTCAACCTAAGTTTTAGATGTTGACCAGGTCTTGGAGACAGTAACTGATACCTTAGGGGAAGTGGAGGAAAGTTCAGTTTGGGAAATTAGTGAAAGTTGTCAAGGTAATGAGATACCTTTTCTTGTTTTCAATCCAGCCAAAATCCAGGAAATAGAACTTCTGTAGAATTATCGATATTGGCTCGACTGCTCACAAGCATTCAGTCTGTATTCCGTTTCTGACCTGCACAAACAGCACTGCTTATACTGTGTTCTTTCTGCCTCAAAACTATTCTTCTCCTTAAAAAGGTACAGCCTGATAAAGCTGAGATCTGCATCCTTGGAACATCCAAATGATGCCATATAAGTGATGTTGAGGTACCTTCCCAGGATGCATTTCTATAATCATTGGGGATGATTCCTAGAATAGGTACAAGGAGGGGGCAGGGGTAAGCTGTCAGAAGTTCAGTGGAGATGAATGACAGCCAGGCTGCATTGAGTGTAATAATACTTAACATTTATAAAGCACTTTTCAAAATATCATTATATCCATTTTGCACTTTAGGGAAACAGATAGAGAGCTGAAGACTTGGGCCAACACTTTCAAACCTGGGTGATAACCACCAGTCCTTAAAGCAGGGGATTTGCAGACCCAGCCAGAAAAAAAGCTGGGTCACTCTGGAATGCACATTAAGCCCTGTTTTACCAAAGCTGCTGCTCAGAGACTGACAGCCCTCTTATCTTTTTTTCCCCCAGACCATTTTAAGCACTGCCCACAGCTCGGCATGTGAATCCATATTTAGTTACATAAACAGAAGGGGCATGTTCCCTCAATGGTGCTCAGCTTTACTGTTTAGTATCGCTGAAAACAGTTGACTATTTTGAATTTTCTGGGCTTTTGGGGCTTGTCACTTGCACCAACTGATCCCTGGACTAAAAGGGGGCAATTGTTTGTTTTCGGCCACAGTTCATTGGAGGCATCTTCCCCTCTCTCTGTGTCATCCTGATCTGTTCCCTGCCGCCCCACCCTCACCTGATCTGCCATCTTCCTTCCCCTGGTCTGCACCTCCATTACCCCTGTGAATCTCCAATTTGTCCCCCTCATTCTGCTGCCCACCCCTTACACACTGTCCCCCCATTCCTTGCATCCCCATTTTGCTCCTCATTCTCATGCTCTCCCATCTGTTTCTGCTTCCCCATTCCTTGTACCCCCACTGGACTCCGCCATACCCACTTCTGTTCCCAAATCCCTTGCACATCCCCCTGCTGCACATCCCGTACCAGGGCCGGCTCTAGGGTTTTTGCCGCCCCAAGCAAAAACAATTTTGGCCGCCCCCCACCCCGTTTTTTTTCTTACCCCACCCCCGGCCCCACCTCAACTCCGCCCCTTCCCCAAATCCCCAGCCCTGCCTCCTCCCCGCAGGCTTTCAAGCCTAGGAGGGGGGGAGAGGGAGAAGCAGCGCGTGCGCTGCGGCCACTCGGGGTCTCCCCCTCCCTCCCGGGTTTGAGAGCCTGGGAGGGAGGGGGAGCAGCGGGCTCGAGTGGCAGCAGCGGAGGTGAGTTAGGGCAGCCGGGGCACATTTTTAGGGCGGCATGGCCCGCGCCAGAATGCCGCCCCTAAAAATGTGCCGCCCCAAGCACCAGCTTGTTTTGCTGGTGCCTAGAGCCGGCCCTGTCCCGTACACTCTGCTCTGCCCTGTGCATATCTACTCTGCTTCCCCATCCCTGTACACACCCACTCTGCTTCCTATCCCTTTCACACCCACTCTACTCTGCCCTGTGCATGCCCACTCTGCTCCCCATCCCTGTGCACACCCGCTCTGCCCTATACACGCCCACTCTGCTCCCCATCCCTATGCACACCCACTCTGCTCCCCATCCCTGTGCAAACTCTCTCTGCTCTCTCCTGAACACGTCCACTCTGCTCTCCATCTGCACATCCCCTGCTCCCCATCCTGTACACTCTACTCTGCCCTGTGTACATCTACTCTGCTTCCCCATCCCTGTGCACACCCGCTCTGCCCTATACACGCCCACTCTGCTCCCCATCCCTATGCACACCCACTCTGCTCTGCCCTGTGCACACCCACTCTGTGCTCCCCCATCCCTTGCACATCCCCCCGCCCCCCATCCCGTACACTCTACGCTGCTCTGTGCATATCTACTCTGCTTCCCCATCCCTGTGCACACCCGCTCTGCCCAATACACAGCCTCTCTGCTCCCCCATCCCTTGCACACCCACTCTGCTCTGCCCTGTGCACACCTACTCTGCTCCCCATCCTTTGCACGCCCACTCTACTCTGCCCTGTGCATGCCCACTCTGCTCCCCATCCCTGTGCACACCCTCTCTGCTCTCTCCTGAACACGTCCACTCTGCTCTCCATCCTTTGCACATCCCCTGCTCCCCATCCCGTATACTCTACTCTGCCCTGTGTACATCTACTCTGCTTCCCCATCCCTGTGCACACCCACTCTGTTCATGGCAACAATGACATAACTGCTGCAGTGTGACCTCACAATGCTGTGATTTGAACACTGGGTCAGTTGGCCCTCAGTGTCAGTTGCTTTTACTTGGACTGAAGGAGAGGCTGGGTATTGTGCTGTCTAAAGTCGATTTCAGATCCAAGATCTAATCTATTACGGAGGGGAAAAAAGTAAGTGGGCTTTCTTACTCCCCATGGCTGTCCTACCTCTGACCAACAGAGACCCACTTTGCTTAAATTCTGTTTGAAAGGGGTCACCAAATTAAATTCGTTTTTTTGGCCCAGAACCTCAAAGATATTTAGGCACTTAACTCCCACTGAAATCCATGGGAGTTAGGAGCCTAACTCCCTGACTGAGTAAAGGTCAGAGTAAAGGTTAATCCATACTGGTTAACCACCTGCTCATAGGGAAAAGCAGGAACTTATGCCCCATTTTAGACAAAACCTTAACCTTAACTGGAGTCGCCACCAGGCACCTCCATAATACTTTATGTTGCTTATATGGTTAACAACCCTTGGTCCTTCCTTTATTACCCGCCCGTGTTCATGGCAACAATGACATAAGTGCTGCAGTGTGACCTCACAATGCTGTGATTTGAACACTGGGTCAGTTGGCCCTCAGTGTCAGTTGCTTTTACTTGGACTGAAGGAGAGGCTGGGTATTGTGCTGGCTAAAGTCGATTTCAGATCCAAGATCTAATCTATTACGGAGGGGAAAAAAGTAAGTGGGCTTTCTTACTCCCCATGGCTGTCCTATCTCTGACCAACAGAGACCCACTTTGCTTAAATTCTGTTTGAAAAGGGTCACCAAATTAAATTCGTTTTTTTGGCCCAGAACCTCAAAGGTATTTAGGCACTTAACTCCCACTGAAATCCATGGGAGTTAGGAGCCTAAATACCTTTGAGAATCTGGGCCTTTGTTCCATTTTATGTCTCTCTCGCTCTGGCATGAAAAGTGCCATCCTAACAGAATCCAGGAGGGAATCCAGCTGTCTGATCAGGGGCTACTTGTGCCCTACCTCTCTCTTACACTCAATTCTTTAGTTCAGCTGTAAAAATTGAGGCAGATAGGGAATAACTCCAGAGTTGATAAGGCTGCATGGTAAGGTTATATTTCATTAACCCAGCAGGGACTTCTGGAGATCACTGAGATCCCTAGAAAGACTTGCCCCCTCTGGGAGTCTCTTCCGCTGATCCCTCTCTGGGACCCTGTTCTAGGATCTCACACAGGGCCCTTGTCTCTGAAGTGGAGAATGAAAGGAAGTGGGTTCTGTTCCAGGCCTCCATTCATCTGTAGACGAGCTCCATACGCACAGACCCCAGAGGACACAATCAGGGGAATCGCCCACTAACTTCAATGGGCTTGGATCAGGCCCAGATATAGGCCCAATAAAAAGATGGCTCCTGCTGTCCCTGCAGCAGAGTGTGGAAAGGAGAGGCTCTTTGCTATGGCATTATTTCCTCCAGGTGCAGAATGGACAGTAGGGGATTTCCACTTCAGTTCCTGGAGATTTAGGGAAGCTGATCCCCATTCTGTGGCCTCATCCTCACAGCTGGCATGAGAGGCAGCAATTGGGCTCGAGACATGGTCCTTAAAATCTGCCTTCAAGTTGATTCTCCATAATTCTCCATCTTGGATGAAGAATAACATTTCCTTTCCCCACTATGGCAGATCATTTTGGTTTTGCGCTGCCCATTTCAGTGTTTAAAATTTTCCAGGATTAGGATGGAATGAGGAGATACATAAACATGCTCTTTAATGCTTTTGGGGGTGTGTCAAGGCTGCTTCCCCACTTGGAACTTTAGGGTACAAATGTGGGGGCCTGCATGAAGACTTCTAAGCTTAACTACCAGCTTAGATCTGGTCCACTGTCACCATTCCCAAATGGATTCCCTTCCCTGGGAAGCCTTGAGAAACTCTTCACCAATTCCCTGGTGAATACAGATCCAAACCCCTTGGATCTTAAGGCAGGGAGAAATGAACCATTCCCCCTCCTTCTCCCACCAACTCCTGGTGAATACAGTTCCAACCCCCCTGGGATCTTAAAACAAGGAGAAATGAACCATTCCCCCTCCTTCTCCCACCAACTCCTGGTGAATACAGATCCAACCCCCTTGGATCTAAAAACAAGGAAAAATCAATCAGGTTCTTAAAAAGAAGGCTTTTAATGAAAGAAAAAGGTAAAAATCATCTCTGTAAAATCAGTATGGAAAATAACTTTACAGGGTAATCAAACTTAAAGAGCTCAGAGGACCTCCCTCTAGCCTCAGGTTCAAAGTATAGCAAACAAAGATAAACACTCTAGTAAAAGGTACATTTACAAGTTGAGAAAACAAAGGAAAACTAACACGCCTTGCCTGGCTATTTACTTACAAGTTTGAAATAGGAGAGACTTGTTTAGAAAGATGTGGAGAACCTGGATTGGTGTCTGGTCCCTCTCAGTTCCAAGAGCGAACAACTTCCCAAACAAAGAGCACAAACAAAAGCCTCCCACCCCCCAAGATTTGAAAGTATCTTGTCCCCTTATTGGTCCTTTGGGTCAGATGCCAGCCAGGTTACCTGAGCTTCTTAACCCTTTACAGGGAAAAGGATTTTGGAGTCTCTGGCCAGGAGGGATTTTATAGTACTGTACACAGGACAGCTGTTACCCTTCCCTTTATAGTTATGACAGGGTGCAATTCTTCTCCGGGCTGAGGGTCAGCAAAAAATCATGTACCTCTTACATCTCACTAAAATCCAGAGCCTTGGAGAGTGCAATGAAATTTTGCAATGAATGTGAAGAGCTGTAATTTTTCCTGCTGTCTCCAGTGGAGCACAAGCAGCGGCGGCTCCAGGCACCAGCGCTCCAAGCACGTACCTGGGGCGGCAAGCCGCGGGGGGTGCCCTGCCGGTCGCTGCGAGGGCGGCAGTCAGGCTGCCTTCGGCGGCACGCCTGTGGGAGGTCCGCCGGTCCCGTGGATTCGGCGGTAATTCGGCAGCGGGTACGCCGAATCTGCGGGACCGGCGGACCTCCCGCAGGCGCATCGCCGAAGGCAGCCTGCCTGCCGTGCTTAGGGTGGCAAAAAAGCTAGAGCCTCCCCTGAGCGCAAGCATGTAGATTAAAAGTTAAATCTTTGACAGAGGATTTAAGTAATATTGGAGCACAATGTGATATTTTGAATACAGCTAAACTTTGTGTTGCCCACTAGACTAAGAAGTATATTGTGATATTGATTGATGACCATCAAGCCTGTAATCTTAGCTTTGTGAACTTCTTTCTCCATCTTTGTTCATAGCTCAAGTATTGGAGGAAACCAATGATTGTGAAATTAGTTAAGAGTCCCAACTTCTAAAGCAAGTAAACTTCGGGCTTAAAATGTGTTGGGTTTTATGGGCCAGATCTTCAGCTGCTATAAATGGACAGCTCCATTGACTTGAATGAAGTATTCTGATTTCCAGCGGCTGCGGATCTGACTCAACAAATGTATTATTCAAATGAAACGCGTATGTGATGGACAGTGTTCAATGTGGGTTTTTTTAGAAGCACCATAACTGAATTTTGGGTTGGCAAATATTGTGATACATATATATTTGTTTGGATTTTTAGGTGCTTTATAATTCCACTCTTGGTGCCGTCATTGTGTCAGGTTAGTTTTGTCGCCTCTTTTCTCTTTGCAAACATTAACTAAGTAACCTTCCTCATCCCTGGGAGGTACAGAAAGGTCAGTATCATCCCTTTTTGGTACATGGGGAAACTGAGGCACGGGGCGGAGACGTGAGTTGCCCAGCATGACACAGTGAGTGAGTGGCAAAGCCAGGATGAGAAATCTATTTCTGGTTTCCAGTCCCATACTCAAACCATTAGACCACACTGCTTATCCTTTGCATAGTTTTGAGTATATTTATTGACTTTATTAAAACAACAAAGTTCCAGAAGGAACCTCCAAACCTTTGCTAATATACAATTTGAGTCGAGGATTTATTTCTGTAATTAAAAGAACTAGATTCATTACAGCTGAGCATTTACATGCTAAAAAGGAAGGCAATTCTCAACTGAGGTTCTGGCACCAACCTTTCATCTGGCCCCAGCTACTTCTCATTTTGTAGAATCACAGAACTGTGGGGCTGGACGGCTCCTCATGAAATCATCAAGTCCAGCCCCCTACGCTGAGGCAGGACCAAGCAGGGTGCGATTCCCTGCTTGAGGAGACATCCCTGCGCTAGCTGTCATCAAGCTAGCGTGTTAAATAGCAGCGTGGCTGCGACAGTTCAGGCAGTGGCTTCGGCTAGCCGCCGGAGAACATACTCATAGGGTCCGGGTGGGGTTGTACTCGGGGTGGCTAGCCCCTCTCACCGCTGTCCATGCTATCCTTGCTACAGTGCTATTTTAGCAAGCCAGTGCGAATATGTGTATGCGAGCTGGGTATCACACCCCCAACTGCAAGTGTAGAGATACACTTGGTGGGGGGATTGGCAGGGGGTGCAGGGTCCCAGGCCCAGATTCTCAGAGGTATTTAAGCTCCTAACTGCCATGGATTTCCATGAAAGTTAGGAAACTCCATACCTTTGAGGCTCTGGGCCCCAGTTCTCGGGCTCTGCTGTCTGTGGCTCACATTTTTAGCCGGAGGACGACGCACACATTCTCACTAGCTTCAGGCTGGAAATTGTCCCGCAGACAATAAGATCGACTGAAACAAAACTGGCCACCCTTCCTGACTTGTTGCAGAATGGACGTGCACAGCTTGCCAAGGGAGGAGAAGGAGGAGGACGCGGCTGCTGAGGGCACGTCCACCTTGGGAAGAGAGGAACATTCCAGTGGGAGTCAGCGTGAGCCGGAGCTGGCTCGAGAAGATACTCAAGATGGCCCAGCCAAGATGGTTCCTAAGCAGAGTGGGCCCATCCTAAGGTGTCTAAAGCGAATCTGCCAAAAAGTGAAGAGAGGCAAGATGCGATATCCCCGAACTGTCACTACAGGTAAAAGGAAAGGCTAAGGATGCGCTAAGGGGTGGGAATGAAGGGAGGCAAACTCAGTCTCAACCCCCATGTGTTCAAAGATTTGCAGTGATCCCAAAGGCTCTTGGGTTTGTGTTCCACTTAGGGGAAACTGAAGACAAGGCACAGAGAGGGGGGGGGGGGGGGAAACATGGAAAAAGTGGAGGAGGGGAGAACAAATAGATGTGGCCGCATGGCTTTGCTAGTGGGTGGACGGTGCTCTTCCATGGCTGAGTCTGCATGCAGCTCGAGGGCAGCCCTCTGTTCTGCACGGGGGCAGAGTTCACTGCTGGAGCTTGGCAAATAAATAATGAGCTAGCAGTAATCAGTCCCAGTAGTAATCATCCCGGAATCTCCCAGAGACTGGAATGACAGGAGACAGTGTTCCTGAATCAGGACCAGTTTGGTAAATGCTGGATCTCCGTGAGGTCCTTCCATCCCCAGTGTGAACACAATACTTACAAGCCCTGATACAAACACTAGACCCGGGTGACGGTCAGACCCCTGTATTTCTAAGGCTCCAGCACTGGTGGAGGTGATGATGCCCCCAGAGCCTGTATTTCTCTGGGAATATCTGGCTGCTGGAAGAGGAAGGGCAGTTTCTATTTCTCTCCACCACACACTGCTCTCCCTTCTCTTTCTTACCCTTGTAGTGAAGTCATTGCTTGGAGCAGGCAGAACAATACAACACTAGGGATGACTGACTAGCCCAATACCTGGGTTGGAATGGGAGTCCTATTTCTGGATCCTAGAGCCTGGTTCTCATTACACTAAGGCCTCTTTCCACTGCTCTGGCAGGTACATCTCTCTCAGGAACCATAAGGAGGAATGGGGAGGGAGTAAAATGGGGCCTAGGTGTGGCCACGCCTCTGCACCCAGAAGTGTGCAAAGGAGACACCCCCACACACACTCTGGGCCCAGCTGGTGCCTCTCCACAATAGGGCCCTGCTCTTGGAGAGCCCGTAGGCATTACTGTACTAAAAATCTTAAATAACAGCTAGAGACTTACATTGTTTCTAAATGAAAGCTTAGATGCTGCAGAACAAAAAGGCATTAGAAAAAAGAAGCCAATATGCCAGGCCACCGCGGCCCATCCCACGCTGAGCCCTGGTTTAGTCCAGTCTAGTTTTAAATGTCTTTAGCCAATGTTTCTCAAACAGTGGGTCTTGACCCCAGATGATTACACAGAGCAATCAAGGGAGTCAGGAGGCATTGAAAATTGTATTATAACCTAAAGCAAAAATAATCTTGCTCCCCCACTCCCTGCACACCTTTACCCTTCAAGGTCAAATATTCTTGGCCAACCTCTCACAAAACACGTGCAGGTGAATTCTGTAGGGCTAACGTTGTTAGCAATGACACATTTCTAACTCTTATAGTGAGTGTAAAGGCGAAATTCTTTGACTTTGAATAAGTGGCCAACCTGAAAACCACAGACTTAAGCAATGGGGCTTCCACCACTTCCCTTGGGAGGATGTTATCCTGGCTGTTCCACCCATCACGAGCTCCTAGCTGCTTTCCCATGCTGCTGACGGCGGCAAAGCAGGATATGTGAACTGAATCCTAATTGCAAGAGCATCAGCCAGTCCTATTCAGCCATATTTGGCTGGCTAATGTTCATGCTGTCGGACAAATCTATTATTTGGTTGGCCCTATACAGTACAGCGAGTCCTGGTATTTCTTTGGGTCTGTGCTCATTCATGTCCAATCGGAGAGCACAAGATATTTATTGCGTAATGAATCAATAACATTTATCCAAGAAATAAAGGGGGCAGAGGATGTGACTGGAGTCAGGAGAACTATCTTCTATTCCCAGCATTGCCAGTGACCTGCTGTTTGACTGAGCCAGTCACTTCACCTCCCTGTGCCATGGTTTCTCCGGCCATAAAAATGGTGGTAATAATACCGGCCCACCTTTAAAAGCCATTTGGAGATCCTCCACTGAAAAACTCCATAGAAGTGCAAAGGAGTCTCATTCTGGGTCTCTCTTATTTTGTTTTTGTTTTTTAAGGAATCCCCAATTTGATTCTGATTTTGATCACCCCAATCTCTCTTGCTTTGAGAGTCAGTGGCTTATTTCACCAGCATCACAGTTTCCTTCACTTCTCCCCTGCTCAAGCAGGATATAGATGTCTAGCCCTATTCAAAACAAACGGTAGGAATCAAACCAATCAAGCCAACAAACAAAAGATAACCCTACCCAGAGCAGAGATAGCTTACCCCAAAAAGGGAGATGTGCCAGTGACGCCAAGCTTTCCACTAGGAACTTCGCTATTGCTCATTGATTTTAGCTGGAAGGAGCCCAGATACCACGGTGATGGGCAGCAGTATACAACCCCAAGACAGACAGACCATGTCCTTTCTTTGGTTTAAATGAACTGTCTTTTGGGCACCAATCAGTCCATGAATGACACCTCAGGGCGCGTTCGTTCCCCTTTAACCAGCAATGGCAGTAATTTCTTTCTTTCTGTCATTCCTTCTTTCTTATTAGTCCCAGATATCTCGTGCATGGAGACTATTTGGGAGGCGGATGAAAGTGGACGTGAGCAGCATGGCTGTGCTACGGAGGGAGCCATGCTCCTGCTGGAATCATGGAGAAACACTGTTGACTACTTCAATTGTAACAAAGAGGTATAAACCTTCTCCATCTAATCTGTAAACTAGTGTCCCCTCACGCTGTCCGTCCCACCTGACCCAGCCTGGGACATCCCAGAAGGTTTATCACATAGGGTCTGACTTCTCTTCAAACCCTTTGCCTACAGCACTCAACCTTTCTTCTTTCACTTACTCCAGACAATCCAGCCTCTGGATGCTTTTCTCCTATTATACATATTAGGTGCCTTCTCCAGATACATCCCACAAACTCTTTGGTGATCTCATGCCCCGTTTGTCGGTGGTATCCTTGATTTGCAGGGATTTCCCACCACTCTGTGCTAGTTTCAGTAGATTCTTGCCCGGCTACTCCCCTGCCTCACATTATCCGTTGGACTCAAGGACGAGACATTTCCACCCAAGGTCTCCCCTGGCGACTGCTCCTCTCTCAGGGCTGGTCTACACTGGGGGGGGATCGATCTAAGATATGCAACTTCAGCTACGAGAATAGAGTAGCTGAAGTCGACATATCTTAGATCGATTTACCTCGGGTCCTCACAGCGCGGGATCGACGGCCGCGGCTCCCCCGTCGACTCTGCTTCCGCCTCTCGCTCTGGTGGAGTTCCGGAGTCGACAGAGAGCGCATTCGGGGATCGATTTATCGCGTCTAGATGAGACACGATAAATCGATCCTCGATAGATCGATTACTACCCGCCGATCCGGCAGGTAGTGAAGACGTACCCTTAGACCTTCACTGACAAAACAAATGGGTCCAGCTTTGTCGCTTATACACATGGTGTCAAGGCTGAATCCCTACTCTGGCACGTCGAGTGCAGAAAGTGGAGGCTTGCAAGAATTTAAAAAATCAATACTTGCCACTCCAGGATTGTATTACACTCCCAAGGTTACAGCTTTTCTCTGACCTTGTCTTGGTAAACGCTGCCACCACCCAAATGCAAAAAAAACCCTTGGATCCAGGAAGGAGCACTTGGGAATTCTTCCCTGTGGGGTATCCTCAAGCCCTTTCAAATCCCGCCCCCCCCCCCCCGCCCCTCCCGGGGAAGAGCTGAGAAAGAAAACAAAGGAAATCTGCTGTTGCCACCAGCTAATTAAACAACACGCACAAACCTCTTAGGACACCAAAAATCCAATTCTGTTCTTAAAAAAGGTAAATTTTGTTAAAAACAAAAAGGAAGAAAGTACATCTGGAACTTAGGCTTTTTGCTAGATCTTAAAAGAAAACAATTACAAAAATTAAGCATCAAGATAGCTCTCTTGAGGTTCAGCTTCAAGGTTACAAGCAAAACAAAAGTATCTGGGGTTAGCACAGAGGAGATCCACAAGCCAAAATAAAGAAATAAACCTGATCGCGTCTAGTTAAACATTCCCTGTCCAATGATTTTTCTCGGTATGGAAGATGAATTTTCATACCTGGTTCCAGCCTTACACAGAATTGCTGCTCCGTGTCCCGTCTCCAGAGAACAGACACAGACAAAGAGAAGTTTTTTCCCCATTTTAAAAAGTTTTAACCCTCCCATTGGATCTTTTGGTCAGGTGCCCACTCCTTTTCCTTTAGCTGGGGAACTCTGTTAACCCTTTACAGGTAAAGCAAGCAGAGAACAGCCACCAAGAGGGACTTTATAGCTAACTGGCTGGCTGGGTGTTCATAAAAGGGAGCCCCCCCCTTCATTTATTACACATGGTCACGCTACATCTGGCTACTTGTCCTACAGAAAACAGACCCTGTGTGGAGTCCTCCACATGGAGTCCCATTGCTGTTCTGCTTGTTCTCCTTGATCCAACCCTTCTCTGAACAAGTAGCTCACACAGTCAGGTCCTACACAATCCAACATTCTGCTGGAAGCCATCAGAACCCTTCTTAGACTGTCAATTCTTGGGAGCTGGGCCTGTGTCTTCCTTTGTTTGCAGACAGAGCCCAGTATATTGTAGGTGCTGCCCGGATACATCATCATCCTCAACTCACCACGATTTCTGATCCTGACTATTCATTGCTCTGCAACATTGTTAATTTATCTACCAGGTGTTCCGTGTGGAGGGGTTTTGAATGAAGGTAGAAGATTCTACCCGATGATGTTCTCTATCTAAATCCCTTTCACCCTGATATATATTTTTTCTCATTTTGGTTTAGGATTTCATTATGAAAAAAAGTTTCTTAAGACTCTTGTTTGTTCTCAGCAAGAGCATCGACTGGCATAACATGCCTGACTTTTTTATTTACAACTTTGCATCAGACACTGCAGGAGCCATAGTGGTGAGTCAATAATATACACAGGGTCCGTGTTGTTGGTTGGAAAAGATTGATGAACTGTGGAGAATACTTAGCTGCTAAACCCACGCTAGGGTCCATGGAATCTGGAGAGTTGTAAAGAACTTTGTTGTATACACTGAAGCAATTATTTCAGTGTGTAAAATTGAGGTCTGGAGAGTTGTAAAGAACTTTGTTGTATACACTGAAGCAATTATTTCAGTGTGTAAAATTGAGGTCAGTGCTGATTGACTGGAAATATTAGTGTGAATGGACAGAGAGAGGATGCTAGTTGGTGGGAAGTAGGAGATGAGTGAACAGAGATGGATGAGGAAATGAGTGAGTGAATTTGTGGCTGGGTAGAAACAGATGAGATCCCTTTGGACAACGCCACTGGCTGAGCAGCTTCATGATCTGGGAGCTCTTCCATCAGAAAGGAAGATCCTGGGGTTTGGCTGGGCTCCTTGTTACTTTTGGAATATCTGATGTTCTTTTAGCTGGGGATTTATTGGAGACTCCGGAGAAGCCTGTGGCTAATTTTGCCTTTTTTAAGGCCTCCAGAGTTAGCTGTGATGCCAGGGCTTTGTATAACCTCCTCAATGAATGTGTGAGGGAGTAGGACTGATGCTGGGAGCACTTGTGTCTCATTTACTATGTTTGCCCCTTTGGGACTTACAGGAGATGATTAAGAAAGAACCCCGGGACTCTCTCTCCAGCACCATACGGCTCCAGGCCATGGCCATCATTATCGAGCTGAGGTAACGTGACTTCTAATTTAACTGCCCAGCCTTCACACCTGGCTTCTCACTCCATGCTTGGTGGGACCAGAGTTGCCAATAGCAGTCCCTCACTTCGTGCCTTTTTCTCTTTAGATGCTGAGGACTCTTTGGGGAGGAGGTGGGGGACTATTGCATGGCTGACTGATGATTTTCTACCCAGTAACATTGTAATCCTCTTTACTCCACATGTGATTCAAAGCCAAGAGTCTCTGCAGACATTTTGAGATGATTTTCTTTCTGGAGGTGTCAGCTGAGTCATTTCCTTCACTCTCTTCTGTAGCATTTCTGAGCCGGATTTACTATTCGGGTCACCAATCCCTGCCCTCCCGTGCTTTTCCTGTATTCTGTTAATCTTTGCCAGTGTCTTACTCTCCTACATTGTTACTGTTCACATGATCTTGTTCTCTTGTATAGTCCAGATGTCTCTTAGTCTCACGCTCCTTCAGCATAACCCTCAGTTCATGTCCTCACCATCTGATGCCTCCGTTACGCTTCAGCACCTCAAAGTCCAATCCAGGCTTCTTCCTTTTACTAGCAAAAAGCATGTGGTGAAGGCCATGGGCTCCCACCAGAGATGGGTCCTGCTGAGAACATTCCTCAAGAGCGTGTTTTCCCTGCCACTTCTAGTGACATTGCAGGTGCAAGGAGTAATCAGGAATATAAGCGGCCAGTACACAAAGGTAACTCAAGAATGGTTTCCTGTTACTTACTTTGGGCCCATATTGGGGATATGTGACTACACTGTCAGCGAAATTTCTCATGGAACACCATTGTGGAGTAGCAGTTGGGGACTTTAGCCCCGGTGACGTGGCCCTGATCATTCGTCCCATGCATACAGCAAGTAGCTGCCACATTCCCAATTATGAAAATGATCCATCCGTTTTCAATTTACTAGGGAACTACTGGGGATCCCAATCTGGGTGGTGAAGCTAGAATGAGGCATGTGGAATGAGGAAAACGTACTTAGTGCTTGCCCCAGAAATGGGGCTGGCTATTGTTTGATCACTGACCGGGTATTTCTGGTGTGTGGCACCTCCCACAGCTAGGTCCTCTTGCATGAAGGAGCTGAATAAAGTTGGGGTCCTGCGGCACTCGATACAGCCACATTTTCAGCCTGAACTTTACTTTAGTCCCTACTTTTGACCTGCAATTATTTGCAGTTACACCTTAGCTCACGTGGGCACCTGAAATACCTGATTTCACACCTAAATCCAGTACTTTGGCATCGAAGTGATCAACTTGACGGGTGAAAAGACCAGTAGGAGCAAAGCTGCGCCTGCAAATTGTGGGTGTAAATATGGTGGCAAATCTTTAACCATCTGACCCGTACTGTCAGAGTTGCTAAAGCTTTCATTGCCTGCGCTTTTTTAATTCTGAAAAGCCATTTATGGCCCTAAAGTTGAGGGGAGAGAAATTACAGACACTGGACCAAATTCACTACCAAAGTCAATAGAATTTAGAACACTTAATTTGCCTCACATCCCGCATGCTCACATATGCTCTCTCTAACCAAATCATTGGAGTGAATAGTATCTAAGACCCAGAGGAGTAAAGGGCAAAGACACAGGGCCGGCGCAACCCATTAGACGGTCGCCTAGGGCGCTACAATTTGGGGGGTGGCGACCACAGCGGTATTTCGGTGGCAGGACCTTCCGCCGCCTCTGTGGGGGGCGGCATTTCAGGGCGGGACCTTCCGCCGCCTAGGGCAGCAGAAAAGCTGGCGGCACTCCTGCAAAGACAAGGTGATATATTTATTAAAGTGATATTTATTTCTAATGTTAAAAAATCTCATTTCAATGTAGGACTTTCTTTTGCTATAACATTTTCCTTACTCTCTGATAAGGGCTTTGCTGCATGTTATCTTCCCAAGGGAGGCATTGATGAATTCATTACATCAGGTTTGGGGAATGATTTGGAAGATCAATTATAAGAAAAGGGTCATTTATACCGCAGATGTCTTTCTGTTCTCAGTTTCCTTTGGTTTATAATGGAAATGAGGCAGGGATATAACGATGCATCTGGCTTTCTGGGTGATTGTCAAGAGCACAGCTTTGAATCACGGCAGGCCAATATCAGTTGAAACATGAGGCTAGTTTTCTCGAGATTCCTGAAGGATTCACTGCCCAGAACAAATCTAAATACGGTTTCTCTTGCGCTCAGGGCACCCACATTATTGAATAAGTGAAGTAGCTAATTATTTAGCAACTATTGTGTACAAGAAGTATGGGCCAGACCCTTCGCTGGTATGAATCCGTGTAGCTTCACGCCCGCTGATGGAGCTATGTCAATATGCACTCATTGAGGATCTGGCCTTATTTTTATAGACCTTGTCTTAGGACAAGGTCTGAACTATAAATTCTATTGGTTTATGACTTGGAAGCCAGAAAGGACCATTAGATCATCTAACCCAGGGGTGGCCAACCTGAGCCTGAGAAGGAGCCAGAATTTACCAATGGACATTGCTGAAGATCCACAGTAATATGTCAGCAGCCCCTCATCAGCTCCCCCACCCCACTCCCAGCGCCTCCCGCCCTCTGGCATCCCCGCTGATCAGCGCCTCCCCCTCCCTCTCCGCACGTCCCGATCAGCTGTTTCGTGGCATGCAGGAGGCTCTGGAGGGGAGGAGCAATGGCACGGCAGGCTCAGGGGATGAGGCGGGAAGGGGTGGAGTGGGGGCAGAGCCTGTGGCAGAGCCAGGGGTTGAGCAGTAAGCACCAGTAGCGTAGCTAGGGTGGAAGCGGGGCAGCGGCCGCTCCCCCACCGAGCACAAGTGGCGCCTTTTTCATTTTACTCACCTGAGAGCAGGAAAAAAAAAGGCGCCACCTGCTGCGGCGCTTTTACTGACGGGGCGGCGCTCCGGGTCTTGACGGTACTTCGGCGGCGGGACCTTCACTAGCTCCGGGTGTCTTCGGCGGCACTGAAGCTTCATCGTCGAAATGACGCCGAAGACCTGCAGAGCGAGTGAAGGTCCCGCCGCCGAGGTGCCACCGAAGACCCACAGAGCGAGTGAAGGTCCCGCCACCGAGGTGCTGCCGAAGACCCACAGAGCGAGTGAAGGTCCCACTGCCGAGGTGCCGCCGAAGACCCGCAGAGCGAGTGAAGGTCCCGCCGCCGAGGTGCCGCCGAAGACCCGCAGAGCGAGTGAAGGTCCCGCCGCCGAGGTGCCACCGAAAACCCGCAGAGCGAGTGAAGGTCCCGCCGCCGAGGTGCCACCGAAGACCCGCAGAGCGAGTGAAGGTCCCGCCTCCGAGGTGCCACCGAAGACCCGCAGAGCGAGTGAAGGTCCCGCCGCCGAGGTGCCACCGAAAACCCGCAGAGCGAGTGAAGGTCCCGCCGCCGAGGTGCCGCCGAAGACCCGGAGCGCCGCCCTGTCAGTAAAAGCGCCGCAGCGGGTGGCGCCTTTTTTTTCCCACTGCCCCTGTTCCCTGCACCTGGCTACGCCCCTGATGAGCACCCTCGGGCAGATTGGAACGTTGGCGCCTGTAGCTCCAGTCCCGGAGTCGGTGCCTTTACAAGGAGCCGCATATTAACTTCTGAAGAGCCGCATATGGCTCCGGAGCCACAGGCTGGCCACCCCTGATCTAGCCTGATTTCTTGTATAATACAGGCCAAAGAATTTCACCCTGTGATTCTTGCCTCAAGCCCATAAGATAAATTATTTGTATAATCCACAGCTCTGTGGCGCTGAGCATAACGGTTCCCCCTCCTTTCAGGTTCTCTTCATTGAAACATTGCAGACCCTCAACGAGATGCTCCAGAGTCTGATTTTAGAAAATCCAGTTCCGTCTGAGCTAGAGAGGATCTTGCAGGTAAACAGGATCTGGAGATGCCGGTTGGAGGATGGTAAGGTAGGGAAGAGGAACAGGAAAATCTTGTCAAGAGCTTGTGAGGGAAAGGAGAGTTAAGGAAAGAACGGAGTGCCCCATCTCCACAGGGTTCTCCTATTAGGGCATATGTGACAAGGTTCATGTAGCACGGGGGAGTCTTCTATTTCCATCGGTGAGGTCTGACAATCTCCTCCATTGTTACCCTCAGTTTCTTTCCTGTCTCCAGGTGGCCCTTACATCACAGTGTCCTTTCCAAATGAGGACGTTATTCCCTTTACTGCCCATCATTGCCACTCCTGATTCAATTGGAGGGGTCGCTGCCAGGACTCTAGTCCCCCGTGAGGGCTGGCACCTGGCCTCCACAGAACTCCCAGCTCCAGCTGTCCCACAGTGAGAACCAATGGGTGCAATGGGAACCAAGACTGCCGCTAACTACAGAGCATGAGGGCTGGCCCAAAGTCTGCAATCATGAAAGAATAGAAGTTTTCCTCCAGCTGCTCTTATTTTGCTGAATGAAATGCTGGATTGTGTGGCTTGTCCAGAGAAGACTTGGCCCTTCCCTTCCTTACATAGGACCCAATCCTGCATCCATTAAAGTCTCGATCCAATGCTCATTGAAATCAAATGGGGACCTTTCCGTTGACTTCAATGGGCATTGGATCGGTCCTTAGATCAATGTCAAAACTTTCATTGACTTCAGCGGGTGTGTGACTGGGCCCTCAGAGAGAAATGCACTTTGCTTTCGTTCAAAGAGAAGAATTCCATGTGTATTTTGAGTCTGCACAAAGCAGACGCTGCCTGTATCTGTAAGAGTGAGATGATTCAGCCAGAATAAAGATATCCTTTGGGGATCACTTGTATACACCCTTTCCCCCTGTTATTTTTAACCTCTCTTGTTTTTCCTGCAGCTCATGGACTCCTGGATGCAGTCCAGGGAAGCTTGCCGGCGGGAGAGGGCTGTATGGAGCAGCATACTGCTCCTAAACTTCGTGGCCACAGAAGTCAAACTGGATGTGAGTAACTCTTGACTTCTAGTGACCTGATTGCAAACTAGACCTACAGGGCACTCTCCCATGCCAGAGAAACTTCCTGCTTAGAAGTATGTTGAGGGGCCCCACCGTGCAATGCTCCCTAATAGGCGGAGGAAAAACCGATTTTGTTGCTCGTCCATCATCCTGACTGAGATGGGTTGGCGTCTGATACACTTGGAAAATAAATCCAGTGCCCTGGAGGAATAGGCCACCTCTTTCCAATGCAGGAAAGGCAGCTAACAAGGGGCACAGGAAAAACGGGTTTTTCTATGGTTGGATCTAATGAATTTCAGAGAAAAGAGATTTCAAAATCCTAGAGACTGAAGACATTTCATCCCCAGCTGGTTCCCTGTTTGCCTCCATTCCTCATCCTAGTACCATGGGATACTTTCCTCTTGTGGAGCTGCAGGAAGAGGCCTCTCCATTCCAGCCCACCTCAGCCGTTACAGATCATTATGATCCTGATCTTGCTCCCACTGACGTCTGTGGCAAAACTCCAGTGGACGTCTGTGGTGCGGGATCGAGCCCTATATTCTTCTTCTGGCTCCCAAGCCTCTTCTGAAGAGGGAGAGCTGAGGATCACGCCCCATTATAGAAAGGGACTGTGTGGATATAGACTCCTTGCCTAGGAGACACAGCCCACTTTACCTGCAGTGGTAATGGATTCCTCCTCTCCTCTTTTGTACAATTAGGAAGCGTCTCCATTCACCAGGCTCGGACACCTGGTTGCAGTGCTGGGGATCCGCTGTGGGGATCCCGTCAAGGCGATCAGCTCAAAGGCAGCAGGGGCTGTTCATTACCT
Organism: Chrysemys picta bellii; assembly: GCF_011386835.1. Classification (NCBI taxonomy): domain Eukaryota; kingdom Metazoa; phylum Chordata; order Testudines; family Emydidae; genus Chrysemys; species Chrysemys picta. Next base: position 79,120 of record NW_027052771.1, on the reverse strand, counting down.
CGTCTCTATTGCGTGGCGCCAAAAGAGTAAGAGAAGCACTGATGAGCATCTGAATCCCCCTCCTGGGAGCTAAATGCTAGAGACTTTCCTCAGGCAAAGCTCCCGTTCAGGATAGTGCCTGAGGAAGAAGTAGAGCCTCTGGCTCGGTATTTGTTCCTTTGAACAGAGTGCTGGTTTTTTTGTGGATCTAGAAACAAGCGTCTGATAGTCATCCCGTAATTCTAGCCCTGACTTTCAAAGAGAGGAAAGGGGAGGGGGGGAATACAGAGAAAGGCAACACACGTTATCGCAAACTGAGACTGGTAGAGCTCATTCCATCAGTGGGAATGGGAAGGGTCAGTGGGACATGATGATAGGGGATTCAACGCCATCAGACCAATTAGTTCAGTTCGAGATGCCTGTACCCCGAACGCCCCAGAACTTTGATGGCTGTTGGAAATCTGGATCCAAATCTGGGGCTCGATTCATGACTGTGTTAATCCACTTCTATGCCACTGAAGTGTTTTGGCTAGATTCCAGTCACCATTTGATAGAGCCACTTTACTCTGGGGGTCAAGGCCCTGATCCAGCACAACATTTACGCACATCTGTAACTTTCATCAGGCGAGTAGTCCCACGGAAGTCCCTGGGATTATTCATCTGCTTAGAATAATGTACGTGCTTAAATGCTTTCCTGGATCAGAGCCAAACAAAGGGCTTTGTTCAGTAAAGAGGGATGAGAGCAGAAGTCAGGAAGCAGAATGGAAAGTTAAGAGTGTTATTAACATGTATTTCAGTTGCACAGTTGGACAGAAAGAATGTGGAATGGACTGAACAGAGGAACAAGGAATTTCTGGCTGCTTGGAGCCCCACTGTGGTTTACAACAGCCCCTCCAGGATCGCAGAGGTAATCACATCCTGGCACTAATGACCATTCTACATTGGTGTCAGTACAATACGGTATCGCACAGCTCCAAACTACTTCCTGTCCCTGGATCGCCCATCTCTATTGTGTATGGCTTACCCAAGAATTACAGCTCCTGCCCTTACTCATGGCTAGAAATGACATGCTCAGAAAGAAACAAGATGGGTGAGGTCCAATTTTTTTATTGGATCAACTTCTGTGGGTGAAAGAGACAAACTTTTGAGCCATACAGAGCTCTTCTTCAGACAGAGACAGAAGAGCTCTGTGTAGCTCAAAAGCTGGTCTCTCTCACTACCAGAAGTTGGTTCAATAAAAGATATAACCTCACCCACCTTGTGTCTCTAATATCCTGGGACCGACACGGCTACAACAGTGAAGACAACAAATGCTCATAAAGAGTGATCTACTCTGCAGCAAGTGGTTCTCAACCTTTCCAGACTATTGTACCTGATTTCAGTCCCAGGGGGCGGGGTTCGGGCTTCAGCTTCAGCCCTGGGCGGTGGTAAGGTGGCCGGGTGCCCGGTTTTCGACCAGTAAATCTGGTTGAAAAGGGGATCTGATAGTGTCCGATCAGATCTACTGACTGGACACCCAAAGTCCAGTTACTGCGGGTGAGGGAGGTGGGGAGGTGCCAGGTCATCACCCGCACCAGCCCCTACTCAACCGGGGCCGCCACCTACCCACATCATGCGGCTGCAGCTCCCAGCAGGCAAATTGCTCCTGACCTGGGCGGGGAAGAGGGGAAGAGCAGTGAGAAACAGTGGAAGGGGAGAAGAGGACCAAATGCGGGGCAGGGCCTCGCGGGGAAGAGGCAGGGCAGAAGAGGTCCAGCACTCCTGCATGAGTATCCGGTTTTTAAATATTACAAAGTTGGCAAACCTAGGCAGTGGGCTTGGCTTGGGCTTCAGCTTCTGCATGTATCTTAGATTTGCAGGGGCCCTGCTTGCCACCCCCAATGGCGACCCTAAACTTGTGACCCCCCTAAACCCATCCCATGACCCCCCTGGGGGTTGCCACCCCCAGATGGAGAAACACTGATATAGTAGATAGTATAAACAAGTCATTGTCTGTATGAAATGTTAGTTTGGACTGACTTTGCTAGTGCTTTTTATGTAGTCTGTTGTAAAACTAAGCAAATATCTAGATGAATTGATGTACCCCCTGTATCCCCAGGGACGGCAAGTTATGTGGGCCCATAGTGCCCGGGCTTGAGAAAATTCAGGGCCCAGGGGACCCGGCTCCACCAATATTCGGGGCCGGGTCTCTCTCCCGGCCCCGCCTGCCGCCCCCACGCACCTCTCCCAGCCCGCACTCAAACTTCCTCCCAGAGCCTGCACCCCAAACCCCTCCCACACACAGACTCCCTCCCAGAGCCCGCAGCCCCTGCTGCACCCCAGCCCCCTGCCTCAACCCAGACCCTGCACCCAGCACCCAAACTCCATCTCAGAGCCTGCACCCCTCCCGCACTCAAACTTCCTCCCAGAGCCTGCACCCCAAACTCCCTCCCGCACCCAGACTCCCTCCCAGAGCCCGCACTCAAACTTCCTCCCAGAGCCTGCACCCCAAACCTCTCCCACACCCAGACTCCCTCCCAGAGCCCGCAGCCCCTGCTGCACCCCAGCCCCCTGCCTCAACCCAGAGCCTGCACCCAGCACCCAAACTCCATCTCAGAGCCTGCACCCCTCCCGCACTCAAACTTCCTCCCAGAGCCTGCACCCCAAACCCCCTCCCGCACCCAGACTCCCTCCCAGAGCCCGCAATCAAACTTCCTCCCAGAGCCTGCACCCCAAATCCCCTCCCGCACCCAGACTCCCTCCCAGAGCCTGCACTCAAACTTCCTCCCAGAGCCTGCACCCCAAACCCCCTCCCGCACCCAGACTCCCTCCCAGAGCCTGTGCTCAAACTTCCTCCCAGAGCCTGCACCCCAAACCCCCTCCCGCACCCAGACTCCCTCCCAGAGCCTTAGGCAGGTGTAGGGGGAGGCGGGACTTGGACACATTCTGAGCAATGCCAAAAATTATACAAACCTGCCACCCCTGTGTGTACCCCCAGGGGTATGCGTATCCCTGATTGAGAACCACTGCTCTAGGAGATGGGTTCCCAATCTGGGGGGCATAGCCACCCTGCCCTTTCCTTATTGCCAAATGGGACAGGGTCTTGGCTAGTTTGGAAGGGGACTCTGGGTGGGTCCTAGTATAGGAAAGGGAGTGTCCATATGGGGAAGGTTGAATGCCTGCTGCTCTAGTACTTTGGGTTGTTAGAAGCTGTCACAACGAGGTCTATACTATATAGGCTTGATCCAAAACCTATTGAAGCCAATGGAAGTCTTTCCATTGATTTCAATGGTCTTTGGGTCAGGCTGCAAGCCAGGAAGTATGGTGATGGTGTCGTAATCAGGATTTGGGTGCTGTATTTCTGCTGGGATGTGTTGTAGGAGGGTATCACATACAGTCACAGTCAAAGACCGAGTACTGTAACAGTCATTACTAATATTACTACATGGATCCCGCAACTGCTGATCTTTTAATGGTGACCCTTGCACCTCGGATGCCTGAGAAGTAGGTGTCTGACACCACTAAATGCACATCCTGACGTGCACGGCAGCACTCCTAGGTTGGCCACTGTAATGGTTTAACTAGTCCTCTTGCCTCACTGTGAGTGATATGGTTTCGCAGCAGAAGCCTCATCAGCCACTGGGGCCCTGTAATAGAAAGGAGTAAAACAGAGCCCCTGAGAAGCTGGAGAGGACCTGCAACCCCCAGACAGGGCTTTCTCTGGGCTCCAGTAGTTATCAGCCCCCCATGGAATCAGGACGAGGCCTTTTGTAAATTACACTTTTCCCTGTATGCTTCAGCTCTTTGGAGTCTATTTCAACCCAAGAGAGAGGACAGATTTCATTCTGACTGTTATGGATGGCCTGACGAATCACTGCAACAATAACTGCCAGCCAACTGCAGAGGGATTGCTGTCTGCCATGGTGAACAGCGGTGGGACTAAGGTGGAGAAGGTATGGGGCGCTGCTGCTGAGATGGACGGAAACTAGAATTCCCTGTGCTGGGAACAGTCATACGTTCAGAGAGTTTAAGGCCAGAAGGAACCATCAGATCTTCTAGTCTGATTCCTGTATATTGGAAAACATAATCCCAACTATACATACAAACGGAGGGGGTCTAAATCAGCTGTTACCACTCAAGGGTGGAGTCATCATGGACAATTCTCTGAAAACATCCACTCAGTGTGCAATGGCAGTCAAAAAGGCTACCAGAATGTTAGGAAGCATTAGGAAAGGGATAGATAATAAGACAGAAAATATCATATTGCCTCTGTATAAATCCATGGGATGCCCACACCTATAAATTCATGAATGGTGTGGAGAAAGTAAATAGGGAAGTTTTATTTATCCTTTCACACACACACACACACACAGACAGACACACACACACAAACCTGGGTTAATACAAACCTAAGGAAATATTTCTTCACACAACACAACTCGTAACTCATTGCCAGGAGATGTCGTGAAGGCCAAAAGTATAACCAGGTTCAAAAAAGAATTAGAGAAGTTCCTGGAGGACAGGTCCATCAATGGCTATTAGCCAAGGTGGTCAGGGGTGCAACACTGTGCACAGGGTGTCCCTACGCCTTCTGATTGAAACTGGGAGTGGGTGACAGGGGATGGATCACTCGATAAATTGCCCTGTTCTGTTCATTTCTTCTGAAGCATCTGGCACCAGCAGAAGACAGGATACTGGGCTAGATGGACAATTGGTCTGACCCAGTATGGCCATTCTTATGTTACCCCTGTATTGTGCCTAGATAGGACTCATCTCCTTTGAGCCATTGATATGTGGTCTTTGCGACAATGCACCTTGTAAGGCTCTGAAATGAGCCCTGCCAATAATATAGGAAATTGTGACTTTTAGGCAAAACCTAGAGGCTAACTCTGATTCTCCAGGGATGCTGAGGTTCCCTCTTGCCCCAGCTGCAGGATGGGATGAGAGTCTTGTCCCGTCTCATCTGGTTCCCTCTCTCTCAGGCAGCAGACCTTGTGGCTGGGGTTTGCAGCCGGTTGGATTCAGTCCAGCAGCCCAGCTCCAGGACCCTGATGAAGAAGTTAGTGGCCCTGCTGGCTGGCGAGGCGGAGCATCTGGACACAGTGATCGCATGCCTTCTGGACTACTCCTTCCCTACAGACAGGTACGAAATGCCTCCACTCTTCAGGCCTCGCGTGATCCTTTGAGGCCCTATATGAGAACCTCACCACTGAGCACATTGTTTGGTCTTACTAAGGCAAAGTATAAAGCACTGACTGTTGAGGACTGAATCTCCCCCCTCTACATGGGACAAATTACCTGCCCTCTCCTCCTGATGGCTCTTCTCTTTTCAGCCACAAACCACAGCGAGCGAAATCCGCCTGTCAGAGATTCCTCTCCCCCATTCCCTGAATGTGTCTCCCCATGTGCAAGGCAGGAGCTCTCATTCCCAGTCCCCCTCTCCCGGCCCCTGGGACTTGTTAGAGATCTGCCTATGGGAGAGGTTCTCAAAAGCACAGCCCCCCACACCTACGGTCAGTGCTCATGGGTCCTGGAGCAGGGGGTGGATTTAAGTCTGTGTTCTTGAGTTCACTATCCCTTTGCTACTCCGGCTGGCAAGCGCAGAGCTCATTCCGCCGTTCTCCTTCATCTGAACGTACAGATAGTGAGCCTAGGTGGAACGTTTGCTGTCTGAAGCACATTTGTGTTTGGGCAGGAAAAGTTGAGCAACAGTGATTACGCAAAGCGTGGTTTTATGATGGATGATCCCAAGCGGTGAGTTCCAAAAACAATCCATATCAGCAGGGCCGGCTCCAGGCACCAGCAAAACAAGCAGGTGCTTGGGGCGGCACATTTCTAGGGGCGGCATTCTGGAACCGGCCATCATAGGTGCTGACTCCGGGGCATGGGGAAAAAGTGCCCCCGCCACCCCAGCTCGCCGCCCCAGCTCGCCTCCGATCCGCCTCCACCTGCTTCCCTGAGCGCACCGCCGCCGCTCCGCTTCTCCCCCCTCCCTCCCAGGCTTGCTGGGCACAAAACAGCTGTTTCGCGCAGCAAGTCTGGGAGGGAGGAGAAGCCGAGCAGCAGGGCGCTCGGGGGAGGCGGCGGTAGTGGAGTGGAGGTGAGCTGGAGTGGGGAGCGGTTCCTCTACCCCCCTTTACTTCCTGCGCCCCCCCCACCCTAGCTCACCTCCGCTCCGTCTGCTCCCCTGAACGCGCCGCTGCTCCGCTTCTCCCCCCTCCTTCGCCTGAGAGGGAGGGGGGAGAAGCAGAGCGGCAGCGCACCCGGGGGAGCAGGCGGAGCGGAGGTGAGCTAGGGTGGGAGGTCGTGGGGGCCCCCAGGAAGCAATGGGGGGGGAAATGTGGCACGCCCGGGGGAGGAGGTGGGGCTGGGGATTTGGGGAAGGGGTTTGGAAGGGGTGGAGTTGGGGCGGGGCTGGGGGAGGGAGGCATGAAAAAAAAAGTGGGGGCGGCCAAAATTTTTTTTGCTTGAGGCGGCAAAAATCCTAGAGCCAGCCCTGCATATCAGAGGACTCCACTGAAACCCTCCCTCACACAGTTGTTGGCTGAGCGCTGCAGAGATCTGAGCCACGCTGCTGCATGCCCGCTCCCCTTTTTTTTTAAAGGGAATTTAATGCTGGTGAAAGGTGCCCCATTGACACCCTTGGATAATGAAAAGCTCAGCTGCAGCCCAGGAAGTGACGATGAAGCTTCCTCCACACTGCCCCTAACAACACTCTGAGCTCATAGCTGGAGGGGCTGCCGACTAGGCAAGAAAGGCTCATTCAGCCTCCATGTCCCGTTCAATCCCTGAACCTACCAACAAGGGCCAAGTATGGTGGTTGACTCTGTAATGTGGACAGCGCGCACTGGGCACTGGTCCGAGACCCTTAGTTCATTTCGTATAGGACATCTGCTGCCAGAGAAGCTGTATTAGCCATTAGCCATCAGCCAGTAACAGGTCGTGACCAATTGAGGCCAGATTCACACTGGCAGCCTTGAGCTGAAATGCTCCATATCCTGTGCCAGTGATTCTCAATCTGAGGTCCATGGAGTCCTTGTTCATGCTCCACATTGAATTGCACAAGCTCTGGGGACTGGACTGCTGGGCAGGGCGTTGGCTCCACAGGAGGATTTCTCTTACAAAGAGATTACATTGGTGAAGAGGTTTAATAGCTTTTCTCCTAAGCCATCCAGTCCCTCATGTTGCCGTATTTCTGAATTTCTAGCAATGCGGCCGAGCTATGGCAGTTCCTATCTGCTGACCCGGCCCTCGGAGGACAGGTGATGGAGAACCTGGTTGTGAAGCTGCAGAGTCACCACAGCTCTGAGCACCAAGCCTCTCACACGTCTGCTGCCGTAAGTCACTGTTCGAACATCCATAGCCCCATACAGTTAAATCTATCCTATGTCTCTGTCACAAGGCACACTCACCGCCAACGCGCCTCCTCATGCCAGGACATGATGTTGCAGGGCTTATTCCACACTGGTGCCCCCTTGTCCAGCCTCCTGGTTCTGCAACACTCCGCAGGTTCCATGGTCTGGCCCTCTGGCCACGTCACCTCTTCCAGGGTTAACAGAAAAGTCCAATATGGGAAAACCCAACATGTAGTGGCCTCTGTGCCAGGCCCTCAGCCCCCATCTGAGCCTCATCATTCTTGGTCTCTTAGTCCTGAGGTCAGTACTTTGCCTCTTGCTGGGGAACCCAGACCTGACCTCTGCTCTGGGTTCCAGCCCACGGACCCCATGATAGGCTGCTAAGGACTGTTCCTTCAATCCCTCACCACTTCCCTGAGCTGCTCCTCCCTTTTTCCTGCTTGTTAGCAACTCCCATGGGTCTGCAGCTTCTGCTTTTCCTGCCCTGGATTTGTGACTCCTTGTGACTTCTTCCCACCCAACTTCTGAGGAGCTTCCTCAAAGCTGTTCCCAGCCTCCCTGGCAGCAGCTGGGCTGTGTTTCAAACAGTCCTTCTGGTTTCCCTCCATAAGATAGGAGTCCCTGCCCCCTAGCCTTCCTCCTGGAGGTGGCATTTACTTCAGGCAGTCCCTCCACCTCTCCTGCAGGCAGGACTCCCCCAGTCTCCTCCTTTATGCTGGGTTGTAAGTTAGCCAACTGTGGGGCCTTAGCCAGATTCTCCTGGTGGCCCTTTTTCCCCAGTCAGTCCTCAGGCTCAGAAGGTTCAGGCATAGGTGCTGGAACTGGGGGAACGGGGGTGCTGTAGCACCCCCTGGCTTGAAGCAGTTTCCATCATATACAGGGTTTACAGTTTGGTTCAATGGCTCTCAGCACCCCCACTACACAACGTGTGCCAGCACCCCTGGGTTCAGCCTTCTCCTGCTGGTGTTTTCTCTGCTAGGAGGGAGGAGGCTGATCCCCTTCCTAAAGCTCATCCCAATTCACTGGGAGAGAGGGGAGTCCTGGCCCTCCCATTTTGCAAGGCTCCTGGTCCCAGGTCCTTACAGAAACATAACAGGAGTTCCTCCTGAACACGACTTATTCCTTGGACCACTTCTTCCCTACCAGTATTTCCCAGCTCCTTACGTATATCAGACATCTCAAAATCTGACAGGGCCACGCCACGTGACAAGGGTGGGCTGAGCCCTAGCACCGCTACCTTTACAGGGACAGACTATCCCCTCCATTTTGGGGCTACTCCATAATGTCCTGACAAACCCTTGGGGGAGGGTTCCATTCATCGCATCCATGTTGGAGCTCTGAGAAACCCCTGTGACACTGCCTGCCCTTGTGCCAGCTCAGGATAGGGTTGCAGGCTAATTCACTCAGATGCTAACAGAAATCAAAGAAGTCAAAAGCTATTGTAGTGTAATCAGGCAGTTCACCTGTGTGTTTGTTTAGTTCAAAGGAAAAGTTAAAGGAAACACTTATCTTTATAACCTGTTGATTGCTATTGTATTGTGTATATCCCTGTAATTAGTTAAACCTAGATCAAAAGCGTGCGTTGGTGTTAAAAGATGAGAATGAACTTGATGTGTAAAGTTTATGAAAACTAATGAAGGATTCTTGTTTGCTATTACATTACATTGGCATCGTGTATATCCCTGTAATTAAATTACCCATCAAACACAATTGGAGCCTTGGAAATGTAAATGAGGAAGACTGCTAACTTCAAAGCAAGGGCTACTGTGTTTGACAACGGGAATTCACAGACTAAGTCTGAATTTCCTACTCATCAGAACCCACTTGGGTAAAGACACTGTTCAGATTGGTTTCTGGAAAAGCTATAAAATAGATGTCAAGGAATGATCCTGTATCTCTGACTGTTTGGACTCTTACAGGGAAGATGCCAAATGCAAAATGGAGATCCCCAGAAACATCTGGGTTCCTGAAAAGACTTTTAGGAAACCAAGAGATTACTACATCTCCGCTATCATTTGGGATTTACAAAGTTTGACTCACCTGTTAATGTATTTTACCTGCTTTAACCTCTCAATAACTCTCATTTATTTTTCCTAGCTAATAAATCTTTAGTTAGTTTACTAGAGAATTGGCTGCCAGTGTTGTTTTTGGTGTGAGATCCAGAGTACCAATTGACCTAGGGTAAGTGACTGACCCTTTGGGGTTGGGAGTAACCTGATGTGGTGTGATTTTTGGTTTTAATAACCTTTAATCACAAAGTTCAGTTTGTCTGGGTGGCAAGATAGGCTGGAATGTCTAAGGGGACTGTCTGTGGTAAGACTGTCCTTGGTAAAACTGGTACTGTGATCCAGGAATGCACAATTGTTACTGGCTTTGTGAAATCCAATTATAGAATATACTACTAGTTTGGGGTGCCTGCCCTGTTTTATGACAGTATGATCTAAGATTGGCATTCACAGTTGTGAACCACTCCAGAGAGCGTGACAATTGGCGTAGTCAGCACAGGAGTCACATGCCACAGGTCAATTGGGCTTAAAGATCATAACCCAACACTATTTAAAGTTTAAATTTGATATGGAGAGTTTTAAGGGTTAAAGATGAGTTACAATGGGTGAATCACAATCCTATGAGAGTCTTGACTCAAAAGAACTTGAAAAAGTATGTAAAGAAAGGGGGCTATCTGTTAAGAAGAAAGCCGCAGAACACGAACTGAGAGATTTGCTCATGGACTTTGACCAAAAAGCAGGGTCTCAGCCCCCCTAGACCCCAGATGCAGAAGAAAAGGCCCCATTGAGGCACTTGGAAGCCAAGAAACAATGCAAGCATGAAAGAATGACGGTGGAAGTCCAAATGAGGGAGAAGAAAGATGCCGAGGAAGCTGATGAAAGAGCCACTCTTCTCTTCATTAATTTATTCTCTCCCATTCTTAGTCCCATGAGGCATTACCCCCACCCCAAGCATGCTGTCTCTGCAGCCCCTGCAGGTCAGGAAGCTCTGCGAGATCCGAAATCAAAGCTAGGTCCCCTGTGTGGCAATGCAGCCTAGTGTCATCAGACTCCACAAGGCAAAGCCTTCAACCTGCCAGTGCCCGGCTTCCCCCGCCCTGCTGCTCAGGGCAGTTTAACTCGGTTTGTTTCTCCATGAATCAGGGGAGTTTCATAGCACAGAAGCAGGAAGTCCTGAGAACTGACGCAGGAGGGAGTAGGATTTCCAAGTAAGCTTGTGTCTGTCTTGTTCCCTCTTCAGGCTACATGCGCCCTCTATGAGATGATCTCGGTGAGCAAGTCCAGAGATGCCACAACCCGCCTCTATCCTCAGCTGCTAATGGCGCTTCTTGTTGAAATCCATTTCAGCCTGGGACAGAGCATACCAGGGGATAAAGTCTCTGGAAGGGAAAGCAGCCGGCAGAGCCTCCACACCAGGTACTGCGCCTACTGGAAAGTCAACGGTCTAATTACATGGACAGTCATAGAGAAGTCATAGTTCTCTTCTCCAGCTCTCATGTGGCCCCTGCAGGTTTTCCATAACTCTCTAATTCTGAGGGAGTTAGCAGGCAGGGCTTAGGTTGCAAGGGTGTCTCTCAGTGGTAAATGACATACCGACCAATGCACTGCAGAGGAAGTAGAAAGACTATCCCAGCAGCTATGGGGAGAAATTAGTGGGAGCCAATTTGCCAGTGTGTCAAAGGAATGTGGGTCCGACACTAAAGGGCGGAACTTCTCCTGTTCTGTGACATTGACATGCCCTAGTGCTGATGTGCAATTGTCTGTAGGATTTGCTCAGAACTCTTTCTCTTTCTTCATATTATTAAATTGTATTACTATAGTGCCTAGGAACCCCAGTCACGAACCTGTGCCTTCCTAAGCTCTATTTAAACCATTGGTGTGTCTTTCCACACACAAGTGAATCCGTCACTCCCTGACAGACCTACCATGAGGGGGCTCCTGGCACTCAGTCACGCTGGTGTGTTGTTTGAATCTAGCTCTGCAGTGGAGGCTATAAAGATGCTGCTTCTCTGTGTTGGCTGCCGTTCCGAGCTGACTGTTATGGAGAAGGAGCAAGGCTGGATCCTCCTACAAAGCCCCCAAGATCACCTCCATGGGGTGAGCCTGCTGGCCAGGTAATACACAAGCATTTTCCATGCAGTCAGTCCTGCTAGTGGGGGCAATTCCAAAATGAAACATTCCTCACTTCGGGCTGCCATGTGGTCCCAAGCTGACCCCTCACCCCCTTGTTGCAGAACGTGCTTCTTCCCTTACTATCAAAGGTATTTCTGCTTTGTGTCACAGAGCCATGGTGCACTATGCTTGCCCTGAGACCACAAGGATGCTGCTGGACCTAGTGATCCCGCTCCTCGACAGAGGTGATAAGAAACACAGGCTGACCATGATGGCCTTCTTTGTAGAAGTAAGTTTCATTAGCTGATGAGAGCAATTGGGTCTTGTGTCCTAGATTAGTGAGCAACTCCTTAAATCAAGCCTTTGAGACTCATTATTGCGCTACATAAACGATGAGCTTTATTGGTCATGTCCACATTGCCAGGTGTCCATGCAGCACTGACTAGCTCCCCCAGTCCTGTCCCAGCACGCTCAGTGTAAAATCTGAGATGGATCCTTTAGGGGATCATTGGTTGCTCCAAAGTTGTAATCAGGAGCCTGATGAGAATATCCAAGAAACTAAGGTTCTGTAGAACAGCATCAGCCTGGACTCTCCCGAAGGGCAGCTGGGTCTCCTGTCGGCATCAGCCTTTCTGCAGGTCCATGAAAGGTTCCTCCCTGCGAAGTCACTAAGGAAAAGCAAAGAGGGGCATTGAGAGTGGGTATGGAGGAGAGAGGATCATGGTAAAAGCTCCCCCAGATGCAGGATCATTAGCTCTGAATGTGGCGAGCAATCTTTAACCTTCTCTATTGGATGGGTTAGTTAGAGGCACATCACCAGGAATGAGGTGGCTCTATAGTCCATCGCTAGGTTGTCCTCCCCATTTCCACGGGTTCTGTCTGGCTAGTTCCTATTGACAGTTTTCAGGGATTGTCTCCTCATCTAACTCATTAAGGGATGGGGTTTAATTCTCTCCTCACCAGGAGTCCAATCCTGGGCCCATTGAGATCAAAGGCAAAACTTCCACTGACTTCAGTGGGGTCAGGATTTCAACTCAGGGGTTTGATTTCTCAGTCCCAGCTTTCGCGTTATCTCAGAGCGGCTTGTTCTGCTTCACAGGGTCACCACGAGGGGTTCGGCTGCTCTTGGCAAACCCCCAGATGCACAAGAGTCCGCCATACAAATGGTCACTGAACATTTTGTTGCCCTACATGTTCTCCTGGAGGGTAGAGCAGCTCTGCCAGCGCCTATGGCTGAGTCTAGTGCTAACGGCCAGGAAGTCAGTGGGAGGACTGGGTGTCACACACAAAGTGGGGCTGATGTATAGCAATGGACAGTACAACATGGAGGTTATGATGCTCTCCAGAGAACCGACACACAAAGTTTTCCAGTAAGCACCCTGCTGCTGATTCGCTCTGTGTTGTTTTCAGCTTCTGCGTTACGAAGAGGCCAAGAATCCAGACACTTTGGACCGTCTCGAGGAGTGGACAAAACACCCCAGCCCAGTTTTCCGTTCACTTGGTCTAAGAGGACTCGGCATCCTGGCAACCCAACCAGGGAAGGTGAGAGCCCAGGCTTGGTTAACTGGAAAACGACGAGGTGGCTGTGACCCAGTGGACTGAGTTCTGGGCAGGCAGTGAGGCACAGTGTTCTGAGCCCACCTCTGCTGCTGGCTTGCTGACCCTCTCGGTGCCTCCATTTCCCCAGCAGGAACGGGGATCACAACGGCCTCTCAATGCAGATCTTTCCTCGGAGAGTATTTTAGATGGGATTTTACTGCTTGGATTTCAGGTGGACGTTATCATTCTCCTAGGGCTACCACACGTCCGGGTTTCCCCGGACATGTCCGGCTTTTCGCTCTTTAAATAGCCGTCCGGGGGGGATTTCTAAAAATCTAAAAATGTCCGGAATTTCCCCCCAGTCGGCTATTTATCGACCGAAAAGCGGCTGACAGGGCGTCCGAGCGCTGCTCGCATTGGGGCTTCGGCAGCCAAAGCCCCTTCCCTGCCCCCCCCCCCCCCCCGCATCCCTTGCAGCCTTAGCACGCCGCCTGGCAGCGCTGGGGGGCGGGGCTGTGCGCCTGTGAGGGAACGCGGCGGCAGGGCTGGCAGCGGCGGCCAGAGACCCTCCCCCGCTTCCCCCCCTCCTCCACAGCCACAGCACGCCGCTCGGCAGCGCTCGGGCGGGGCGCTCCTTGGGGCGTGGAGCCAGACACCTGCTCTAAGCTGAGTGGCACGGTAAGGGGGCCAGGGAGTTGGAGAAGGGGGGCAGTCAGGGGACAGGGAGCGGGGGGGGGTTAGATGGGTTGGGGGTTCTGGGGGGGCTGTCAGGGGGCGGGAAGTGGGAGGGAGTGGCTAGGGGGCAGGGCTACCCCCCCAATGGAGTGTCCTCTCTTTGAAAGTTCAGATATGGTAACCCTAATTCTCCCCCATGCAAATTACCCCAGCAGCATTCCTGTTCCTTCTTGGAGAGACCATTCCTGGTGCTGTCACAAAGGAAGACCTTGATTGGTCTAAAGACCTTAGCGAGCACACAGGGCCCTGTCTCATAGCCCCCTCCAGTGGCAAGACCCAACATTGCAGCACTGCCTCAGTTTTCCCCTCCTCGGCTTGACTTCACAAATACCTCGTTCAATAACACCCTTATTCAGGCTCATTTATTAAGACAAACAAGCCTTTGAAGGCCAAAGATAAAACCCTCAGAATCAAACCTGACAGTGTCCAATGGACTAAAAATCAGAAACAGGATCTTCTGCCATTACCACATCTCCTCTTCTGAGCTCACTCAACAAAGGTTCCACCCTGTCCTTAGTAAACATAAGAAAACTTAACTTTGGCCCCCTTCCTGGGCACCCCTTCTGCAAGCTTTTTGCCCCCAGGCTCTGCGGAGTTCTTTGTTCTCTTGGGGGAGGACTGCTTCCCAAGGCTTCCTCCCTGGAGGCCCTTTTCCCTCATCAGATTCCCCCTGCCTTCCCTCCCAGGGTACTCTAGGAGCCACTCCCCCCTGCTCCTGCTTCCCCTTCCTTCCTGACAGCCCAAAATAGTTCTCTCCTCCTCCGCTGCATCTGATTAATGCATGGAGCTGGCTGGCCCCAAAGTCTCTGGCCCTGAGAGAGGCAGAGCACTCTCTTAAAGAGTGTTTGTGACCCTGCCCCCAAATGATATTTCAATGCCTTGCACTATCAGGTCCAAGTTTCTCAAACTTTGCAGAGGGTTCAGCTCTCACCTAGGACACCCCATGGGCCAGGTTTGATTTTTTCCCCAAGTTTCACCATTTGGGGGATTGTCTGCATGGGAAAAGAAGGTGGCTAGAAGTTTTCGTTTGTTTGTTTGTAAGTGGAAAAACTGTCCTACAGCTCAGAGACACAATCACCCCAGGAAAAAATCACAATTGACTGGGGAGACAGCATGGAACATTTCCATCCAAAAAGGGAATGTTTTTAGGAGCGTATCAAAAGGAGCAACTAAAATGGAAACTGTGTACCAGCCTTAACTATGGAGATTGCTGCCAGCATCTGCTATAATAATAATTAATAGCACGTAGAAAAGAGAGAAAAGCCCCGAAGCAAACCACAACTTTGCCCACCCTACACCAGAACGACCCGGGACGGGGTTAGGATTCACTGATTGCCTCGTCAGGCATCCCCATCGATTCTAAAGCACCACGCCTCCAACTGTGGAGACGGAGCTTCTCTCTGACTTGGTGCCATGGGGTAGAATAAACACAGCCCTGGCACTGTGGCGTGTACTCACTGGAGGGCTGGGAGATCTGATGAGCCCCCCCATGTGTGTGTGTGTAGGTGGAACAAGTCAAGGCCCTGCTGCCTGCCATCCTTTGGGGCTCGGATGAGATGGACGATGGGAGTATTCTGGAGGCCATCTCAGCTGTTCAGAACCTTCTGCAGAGCCTGGATGGGAGTGAGCTCACCAGCGTGGCCAGGAAGCTAATCCCCTTACTCGATGCTGTAAGTCAGGGGCTCTTGACCTGCCCATCCCCAGCCAGGCAGTGTTGTGACTCTGGAGTCGTAGTGGTGGCATATCTGACCTGATCAGTTCCGAGCCATTGCCTGGGCCTCAGGCATTGGTGACACCTTGGTCTCTCGTGTTCTGTGTGTGGCATGCAACCGTTTGGTCTCCTGAGGACTGATATGCTTTAATCTAACTCAAGTTAACATGCTCAATTTAGTGGTCATGGGGTGAAATGTAATGTCCTGTGCTTTGGAGTCTAGATGAATGAATGACCCTTAAATGCTATGAAACTATGAAAGTGTTGAACCCATTAAAGAAACCCTCCAAAGAGCCCTTCACTGTGGATGGAGCAGCACTTACAGGAGGCCTCCAGGGAAATTTAGGAACCACTGTCCTAACCTGTGTTGTCTGCCCCTCCACCCAAACCTTTCTGCAAATGGGTGCCCTCTTGGTGGGCAGACCATGGAGTTATTAGTCAGACTGGCCCCTATCTGTGGTTTGCATTGTGCCGAGCTCACCGTGTAAGGAGAGTGTGAAGCTCCCTCGGTGAGATCCCCTCATGGTTGTGTGTCCATCACAGGTGAGACCCCAGGTGCGCTCTGCTGCCATCATGCTCTTTACAGAGTTGCTTAACACAGTGAAGAGGAGGCAGAAGCCCCTGCTGCAGGAGGAAGTGACCCGCAGCCTGGTCCCACTGCTCCTTCACTTACAGGACGAGGACCCTGACGTGGGCAAGGTGAGTCCCGTTGCCATATGCTCCCTGGTGCAGCAGGCCCTGACTGCTCCAGCTCTCCTGCTAGGTCTGTCTCCAGAGCCGCCTCCCAAAAGTGAAAAATCTCAGCCCTACCCGCTTACCCAAGCAAGTTCCCTGGCCTTCAATGGACACACAAGTGGAGATGTTTTATGGCTCCCAGCAGCCACTTCCTAAGTCACTGAACTGCAGCCACCATGAAGATCAAACTCCAGGAGCCTCCACTAATAGGAACAAAGAGACACCAAGGGTCAGCAGGATACCATGTGACCCCCACATTCCTTTCCCTCATTGATCATTTCAGCTGGCTTTTCACTGCAGAGTGACCACAGATTCCAGCTCTTCTCATGATGCAAACTCTCCTTGTCCCATCTTGTGTTGCAGAGGTGTCAGAAAGCCTTGGCTGGGTGTTTTCAGCTCCTGGGATGGTCTTGTCCTAAGCAGATTAACAGCAAGAAGGCTTGGCACACCCATCCCCGGGTGGTGGACAAGATCTGCCAGCACTCTGTAAGTGAACAATCGGCTTCTCGTGAGTGCTGCTTCTAGATGTGGGACCGGAAACGTGTTCCCTCACTCACTGCTCTGATTGCATGTCTAGTACTAGCATACTGCACTCTGGCTTCCTCTTAGAAGCACCCAGCTCCCCCACTCCTCCCAGTGCCTGTCAGATCTGAACAGCCAGACCTGGCCAGGAGTTCAGTACGGAGGTGAAAGCTCACAACATAAAGAATCAGTTGATGGCAAAAATGCCTTCCGAATCCTGCAGGAAACTGGATGTCCCCATTTTTCACCTTACCCCAGCCCATTGGCCACTTCTGCACCGTATTTCCTATGCTCTGCACCCTCTCTAATGTCCTCCCCAGATGAAGCCCATACAACCGGGCTTCAGTGTTCTCTAGTGCCAGGCTCCAGCCCTGCAGTGCCAGCAGCTCAGACACCAGCAATGTGTCTGGTGATACTTTGAAATGGTCATTTAATGACTCCCTGGCATGTAGATGGTCGCCCCCAGGATACATGGAGATGGGAGCTGCATTCTTCCCACCCCTCCAAGCCAAGCAGCTACCTGGAGATGAAATCTCTCTTCTCCTCACCCTGCGGCCCCAGCAACGAGAAGCTTCTTTGGTTTCTATTCCTAGGTGCTGAAGCTCAAGAGCGTATCTGACATCTTGCTCCAATGTCTGGATCACCTCCAAAGCCCCCAGGCTCCAATACGACGGGCAGCAGCCATCTTTATCGGTAACCACGACTTTTCTTAAGCAACTTCTATCTGAGAGGTTGTCCCGTGTTCTGCTTGGAGGGCACTAGCAGCAAGAATTAACCCCCTAGGATCCCAGTGTCTAGATTTCCTGTCCTTGAGGCAGTTGGGCTGGGGATTATATCAAAAGGCCTGGAGCAAATTACAACCCTACCCTCTAGCTCCACCGACTGGAATCCCTGCGGGACTGCAGCAATACCATAGCCATTGGCAATCAGGCTCTCTGTATCTTCCAAGACATGAGCCTCTTTGTCTTGGAGCTTGTGGACTTGTCTGATTATCCCAGGGACCACTTGAAAGCTGTTTTGCTTGTTGGAAAGACTGACATTTTTTAAAAGGTAGCCCCAGGGGAGGTGAAAACTCCTGCAAGATTCATTTCCATTGTACGTTCCAGGTTGCACTGTTCAAAGCTCGGAGCCCGCCACGGTCAGGCAAGAGAAGGAGCTGATACTTCAGTGTAAGTAGTTGCCACATGGCTGTGTTTGCATGTGGAAGGAGAGCTCATGCTCCTTGTAGAATATCAGGGTTGGAAGGGACCTCAGGAGATCATCTAATCCAACCCCCTGCTCAAAGCAGGACCAATCCCCAGATAGTGTTTGTTTGTTTTTTAAACCCCAGGTCCCTAAATGGCCCCCTCAAGGATTGAACTCACAACCCTGGGTTTAGCAGGCCAATGCTCAAACCACTGAGCTATCCCTCCCACTTGTGAACCAGTCTAGGAAAAAGTGCAACTCCCCCGCCATGCTGCTGCATTGAGTTCAATTTAGACGTGGCCAGAGGTAGCTGTTGAGAGAGCCTGGACATCAGTCCCAGCTTTGTTTTCTCTGATGTCAGGCGTCACTTCCATCTCCAGGTGCCAGAAGGTTTTACCAGGAGAAAGTAAATGCCAGGCAGGGTGAGAGGCCCTGGCATGTGTCAGGGAGATGGTGCTAAGGAGGTGGATGCCCCAGAATGCAGTGGAAGATGGTGCTGCCAAGGGCAGATGTCCCTGAGGACTTAAGCGGTTATCAGATGGCGATGACACTGATAGCCCTGGTGGGTCCAGAGCATCTGGGAGGAGTTAGTTGCTGTGGAAGTTCAGGGGCGGCTCCAGGCACCAGTGCAGCAAGTGCGTACCTGGGACGGAAAGCCACGGGGGGCGGCGTGCCGGTCGCCGTGAGGGCGGCAGTCAGGCAGCCTTCGGCGGCATGCCTGCGGGAGGACCGCCGGTCCCGCAGCTTCGGCGGCAATTCGGCGGCAGGTACGCTGAAGGCGCGGGACCGGCAGATCACCGACAGAAACGCCGCTGAATCCGCGTGACCAGCGGACCGCCCATAAGCATGCCACCAAAGGCCGCCTGACTGCCGTGCTTGGGGTGGCAAAAAACATAGAGCCGCCCCTGTGGAAGATACAGAGGCCCATGGTGCAGGTGCTAGGGCATGCTAATACGATATGTGTTTTGACCTGAGCTTCCTCTCTCTGCCTCAGCTCTCAGTGGCCTGCAGCAAGATCCGGATTCCTCTGTCCGTCTCAGTGTCTCACGGGCCATTCAGCAAGTTCGGGATGGTGGCAGAAACCAGTCACCTCAGACCCTAGGAGCTAGATTCAGGAAGCTGTTCTGCTGCTTGACTGGCCAGGAGGAGAGGGAAAATGCTCCTGACAGAGATCTCTTGGGTGGCCCGGACCCTTCCCAAAGCCACCGATGGGACTCAGGAGGGCCCTGAGTTTCAATTTCATTTTGAAAACTTTCACTGCTGCACACATTTGAAAGATAAGTTGATTTTTTCCCTGAAGTTGAATGTTGAGATCATTCAGGTGTGCTGTAATATCACAAAAGAAAAAGAGATCTTGATTCCAGGACTCATTTTCAAGCTCTAGGAATTTTATTGGCCCATTTTCTAGGAATTTTGCTACCTCCTCTTTCAAAGCAACGAAACGCTGGAGCACTCTTCCTCGACTCAATCACCTCATTTCTGTATGGTAGTTTAAGTCATTGCACTCGGTGTCTACCCCTTCAAGAAAGGCTCAAAATGTCCTATGTTTTAGTCCTCTAGAACGGATGTAGTTTACAATGGAAACTACCACTGACATTACATGCTCAAATTTTAAGACTTTGCCTGCTGATGTATAATGCAGTGATGTTTGGTTATTTCTCTCCCGATAAATTCTTCAAGAAGAGTAACTGCTCCAACATTTTTTTGGCACATAGCTGGAGCACCATCAGTACAAATGGCCACCAAGTTTGTGAAATCTAATCCCGACTTATCATTCATGCACTTTATCACTTCACTGGAGATTTCTTTTCCGGTTGTGCGACCCGTCATGGAGCACATGCCAGCAAGTTCTTCAGTAATTTCAAAGTTTTTATCACTACCTCAATAAAAATAAGAAGTTGGGCAGTGTCTTTTAAATCAGTGCTTTCATCCATAGCTAGGGAGTAAAAGCAGAATTCACTGACTCTCTGCTTTAACTGATCACTTAAATTGGTAGAAATGTCAGCTATTCTTCTCCGTACAGTCATGCGTGATAGACTGACATTCTCAAATATTCCCCTCTTTTCTGGACATAACTCAGATATAGCAATCAACATACACTTTTTTAATAACTCGCCTTCTGTGAAGCATTTCCCAGCAGCAGCAATTTCCTTAGAAATTTTAAAGCTTACTTTAGTAACTGTATCGTTCTCAGTGCTCACTTTCTTGAAAATTTGCTAACTAAGCTGTTCTGCTGCTTGACTGGCCAGGAGGAAAGGGAAAATGCTCCTGACAGAGATCTCTTGGGTGGCCCGGACCCTTCCCAAAGCCACCGATGGGTCTCAGGAGGGCCCTGAGTTCCCACAGAGAAGTTGGTGACTGGAGGAGGTCAGCTGAGCCACCACCCCAGCGCCGAAGCCAGTGCCTGCATGATCCTGTGGTAATTACCTGCATTGTTCCCCATGAGATGTAGGCAGCTGGGGATGAGTTTAAGTGACCCCAGTACTGAGCAGAATGATGGCTACTGGCTCCAGCTAAACAAAAAGGTGACAAGACTGTTAGTGTAAAACCAAGGGCATTTGCTCTCACGTCTCTGTCTTCCTTCCATAATGGAACGAGTTGCAAGAGAGCTGGTTCATTACATCAGCCACGGCATTAATGACCTTTTCCCTTTCTTCTGATTAGCCTCCGATCTCTGATACAGTCTTTGTGACCTTGTAGGAAGAGATGGAATCTGGATGATGGGGATGGATCACTTGATAAATTGCCCTGTTCTGTTCATTCCTTCTGAAGCATCTGGCACTGGCCACTGTCAGAAGATGGAATGCTGGGCTAGATGGACCACTGGTCTGATCCAATATGGCTGTTCGTATGATCCAGGCCTCTAGTTCCCCTTGGACAGTTAAATAAAACCCTTCATCTCTCCATCCATTGACATTATATAATCTCACTTTTCTTTAGACACTTGGGCCAACACTTTCAAACATGGATGTCAAAAGTTAGATACCTAAATCCATACTTCTTCTTCAACGCTTAGCCGAACGGTCGGCCGTAGCAGTTGTTCACCATTGATCCGTTCCTGTGCTTGACGGGCCGAGAGCCCAACGTCGGAATAAACTTGAGGCACCCATGTAATAGGGGGCCTGCCTTTGGGCTGCCTGCACCCCTTGATTGGTGGAATTGTCTCTCGGATGTTACGAGCCACTCAGAACGGCGTCTGCGGACAATGGCCCCAGTAGTCTGTAGACCGGAGCGACCATAAACATCTGCTTTGCAAATGAAGTCATTCCACTCTATGCCCAATATACAACGTTGGCATTTTATGTGGAAAGCCTCCAGCTTTGCCCACTCTGAGTGGCGCAGTCCCAATGTTTCTTTTGTGATATTACAGCACACCTGAATGATCTCAACATTCAACTTCAGGGAAAAAATCAACTTATCTTTCAAATGTGTGCAGCAGTGAAAGCTTTCAAAATGAAATTGAAACTTTTCAGAAGTCAGCTGTCAAAAGGTGAAATGTGTCACTTTCCCACTTGTGCACAGCGTATCCCTCAGCACAAACACGCCGAGTTAGGAGAAAAATATGCAAAGCACATCATTCTTTTGATTGAAGAATTTGACAGAAGACTTACTTTGTCTAAAGAAGAAGACGTCCAATTGAAGCTGATTGAAGATCCCTTTTCTGTGGATCCAGAGGAAGTGCCACTAGATTTGCAGTTGGAGGTTATTGAACTTCAGTGTTCGGCAGTTTACCGAAATAAGCACAGAGAAAGCAGCTTGCGGCACTTCTACAAAAGTCTGGACAATGAAGTTGCACTGAAAACATTCAGCATTTTTGGACGCACTTACATATGTGAACAAACATTTTCCATCATGAACATGAATAAAAACAAGCAACATTCTTCTCTGACTGACGACCATTTGGAAGACATTATGAAAATATCCACTTCAAATATGACCCCCGAATGCGACAAGCTTGTTGCCAAAAAGAGATGTAATATTTCTCAATAAATTTGCAAGGTAATTATGAAAAGTACAAATGTTTTCTTTCAACGGAACAGATGTTTTTCATTTTTCCATGATTAATAAAAATATTAAAATAATTTTAAAAATTGTTTGATTTAATTGAAAAATTCTTAATAAAGTATCACACACCCCTCCCCCCCAAACCTTAGCTGTTTCGGCGGGGCGGTGCTGGGGAAGGAGGGTTTGTTTCCGCGGGGCTGGGTGACGCTGGGGGGGGGGGTTCTGCGGGGCCGGGGGGTTTTGGCCCTCAGCTGTTTTCTTTGGAGTAATATGGCCCTCGCCGCTTTACGAATTGTGCAGGCCTGTTTTAAAGCTTACTTTAGTAACTGTATCGTTCTCAGTGCTCACTTTCTTGAAAATTTGCTGTTCTCTACTAAGGTTTTTCGCTAAACTGGCTGCTTTAATTATTTTTTCATTTGGGCTCAATTTGGCGAGATTGAGTTGCTTAGTTTCAAAGTGCCACCGAACATTGTATTCTTTCAGAACGACTAACGTTTCGCGACACACGAGGCACAGTATTTTGTCTTTGGAAATAGTACATAAGTATTTATTCGTCCATTCAATGTTGAAAACTCTGTGCTCTGATTCTGTTTTTCTCTTTTTCTTTTCACTCATGGTATCCATTATGAAGCTCAAGATTTTGTTGAATAAATTCACACACAAGGGAAACACTCACAGTCACACACAAAGAGAAGAGATATCTCACGGCGCATGGCACACTAACAAGGCACTGACGGTGTGTGGAAGCCTGTAGGTCCAGGGGTCACTATATTACTGCACACAGCAGTCAATCAATGCAGTTGTAGATAACTCTCTGCATTATGCATTTTTGTATAACTTTTATATGACTTTGTATTGAACCTTGGTACTATGTTATAGCGGGCTCCTAAGATAGTATAATTAAGGTAAAAGAAAAATTTCTTCTGTGCAAATTTTTGAAGCAGAGTTCAAATTTGTGTGCCATGAGGCAAATGCGCCCAAGTGAGTAAAATGCTTATACATTTAAAAAGTTTTAATTTGCAATTTGTGTCAATTTATATGGGTTTTCCCTCCCTCCCAGTGCCCTTCCCCACAGCCCCACCACCACAACTAAGCAATGCCCCACACAGACCCGCAGTGCCCTGACACACACAGATCTTTGAGTGGGAGTTCCATTGGAGGAGAAGGTACCTGTATTTGCGTCTGTCTTTGTATTGCTTGTATGTGTAGAGGCCTGTAGGGGCAGCGTGCTGGGCGGGCAGCTGAGCCTTGTTTGGATGCGGAGCTTGGCTGAGGAGAGGGCCTATAAAAGCGGCCACCCAGTCAGGCAGCGGCAACAGCTGCGAGCAGCGGCACAGGAGGCAGCGAACAGGGCTGCTAACGGGAGTTTGAGTGGGAGTTCCATTGGAGGAGGTGGAAGGGGAGGCAAGAGGGCATGGTGCCCTGTGTGCTGTGTTTCCCCAGGTGCAGAGGGCACAGCTGAGCAGGTGGGCCCAGGCAACAGCAGCCATGAGCCAAGCCGCAGGTGACACAATGCAGATGATTGCATGCGGCAGCTGCGGTATGTACATGGTCCTAGCAGCGGTACCTGAACAGAGGTATGTGTGCATGAAATGCCGCCTAATAGAACTGCTGGAAGAAAAGATCCAAGGCTTGGAGATGCAGGTAGATACCTTGATAGAGTTTAGAAGGGGGTTCGAGCACCTGATGGAGCAAAGGCAAGTGGGGGCTGAAGGGGAATGCTCAGGGGCACAGGTGGTAGCAGGGGCTAAGACCTGTGAGGGGGGAATGCCGGGGGGAGAACAAGGGCAGTGGAAGCATGTGACTGTGAGAAGCAGGCAAAGGAAAAGGAGGGCCAGTGAAGGAGAAATAGAGCTCAGGAACAGGTTTGGGTGTTTGGAGAACGAGGAAGGGGTGCAGCAGGTGGTAACTGAAGGGGGCAGGGTGAGGAAAAAGAGATGAGCAGCTAGTCCCATAGAAAGAGGGGAGGAGTTGATGGAGACAGCACCAATTCTGGGCCCCGGGAGGATACAGGATGACGTAAGGGGGACTATAAGGGAAAATAGGAATGGACAGGGGTTGCAACTAGAGGGAACAGGGGATAGATTAGTAGATCGCACTGCCACCAGGCAAAGGCAAGTGCATGTGATTGGGGACTCCTTACTGAGGAGGTTGGACAGGCCTGTAACCAGGGCGGACCCAGAGAACAGAAGGGTGTGCTGTCTCCCGGGCTCTAAGATACGGGATGTGGACTTGTGGCTGAAAAGGATCCTAAAAGGAGCAGGTAAGAACCCCTTGATCATCCTTCACGTAGGAACAAATGATACGGCTAGGTTCTCGCTAGAGAGAATCAAGGGAGATTATGCCAGGCTGGGGAAGACACTTAAGGAATTCGAGGCTCAGATCATCTTCAGTGGGATTCTGCCTGTTCCTAGAGAAGGGCAGTAAAAGGGTGAAAGGATTGTGATGACAAATAGTTGGCGAAGGGAGTGGTGCTATAAAGAGGGCTTTGGGATGTATGGCCACTGGGAGGCTTTTGGGGACAGAAAACTGTTCTCACGGGACAGACTTCACCTGAGTAGGGAAGGAAATAGACATCTGGGAGGGAGACTGGCTCATCTCATCAAAAGAGCTTTAAACTAGGAATTTGGGGGAGACGGTTGGGAGATGTCCAGTTAATCTCCACACCAGATTATAACATTGAGAGGGAGGACAATGAGATAAGAACAGATACAGCCAGGGGGAAGAGATTGGACATAAGGAGGGGGGGTGGATACCAGACTAGTGGGTCATACTAGCAGTACGGTGTCCATATCAAATGGGAGAACGAATGTGAGAGAGGCCAAAAGGCATAAATTAAGATGTTTATACACCAATGCGAGAAGCCTAGGTAACAAAATGGAGGAATTTTGGAGGAGCTCCTGGTCCGAGAAATGAAACCGGATATCGTAGGAATAACTGAAACGTGGTGGAACAGTAGTCATGACTGGAGTACAGGTATGGAAGGGTATGTGCTGTTTAGGAAAGACCGGATCAAAGGTAAAGGTGGGGGAGTAGCATTGTATGTCAATAATGAGGTAAACTGTAAAGAAATAATAAGCAATGGAATGGATAAGACGGAGTCTGTCTGGGCATTACTCACATTGGGTAAAAGAACTACTAGAGCCTCCCCTGGGATAGTGCTTGGGGTGTGCTATAGACCGCCGGGATCTAGCCTGGATATGGACAGAGAACTTATTAACGTTTTTAGGGAAGTAAATACTAATAGGAACTGTGTAATCATGGGAGACTTTAACTTCCCAGATATAGATTGGGGAACAAATGCTAGTAACAATAATAGGGCTCAGATTTTCCTAGACATAATAGCTGATGAATTCCTTCATCAAGTAGTTGCTGAACCGACGAGGGGGGATGCCATTTTAGATTTGGTGCTGGTGAGTAGTGAGGACCTCGTTGAGGAAATGGTTGTAGGGGATAACCTTGGCTCAAGTGATCATGAGCTAATTCAGTTTGAACTAAATGGAAAGATTAACAGAATTAAATCGGAGACTAAGGTTTACGATTTCAAAAGGGCTAACTTTAATAAATTAAGGAGACTGGTTAGGGAAGTGGATTGGACTAACATATTTAGGGATCTAAAGGTGGAAGGGGCCTGGGATTATTTCAAGTTGAAGTTGCAGGAGCTGTCAGAGGCATGTATCCCAAGAAAGGGAAAACGGTTCATAGGCAGGAGGTTTAGACCGAGCTGGATGAGCAAGCATCTCAGAGGGGTCATTAAGAAAAAACAGGAAGCGTACAGGGAGTGGAAAAGGGGAGGATCAGCAAAGAAACCTACCTTATTGAGGTCAGAGCATGTAGAGATGGAGTGAGAAAAGCAAAAAGCCGAGTAGAGTTGGACCTTGCGAGGGGAATTAAAACCAATAGTAAGAGCTTTTATAGCCATATAAATAGGAAGAAAACAAAGAAAGAAGAAGTGGAACCGCTTAAGACTGTAGATGGAGTGGAGATTAAGGATAATCTAGGCATGGCACAATATCTAAATGAATATTTTGCATCGGTATTTAATGACGCTAATGAAAGGCTGAGGAATAGTAGAAGCGAGACGGATGGGAATAAAGGAGTGGGGATTGACATTACCGTATCCGAGGTAGAAGCCAAACTCGAACAGCTTAACGGGACTAAATCGGGCGGACCGGATGATCTTCATCCGAGAATATTAAAAGAACTGAAGCGGGAAATTGCAAGCCCGTTAGCGATAATTTTTAATGAATCCATACACTCGGGGATGGTACCGTTTGACTGGAGAATAGCTAATGTGGTTCCTATTTTCAAGAAGGGGAAAAAAAGTGACCCGGATAACTACAGGCCTGTTAGTCTAACATCTGTAATATGCAAGGTCTTGGAAAAAATTTTGAAGGAGAAAGTAGTTAAGGACCTTGAGGTCAATGCCAATTGGGACAAATTACAACACGGTTTTCCGAAAGGTAGATCGTGCCAAACCAACCTGATCTCCTTCTTTGAGAAAGTAACAGATTTTTTAGATAAAGGAAATGCGGTGGATCTAATATACCTCGATTTCAGTAAAGCGTTTGATACGGTACCGCATGAGGAATTATTGGTTAAATTGGAAAAGATGGGGATCGATATGAAAATCCAGAGGTGGATAAGGAACTGGTTAAAGGGGAGACTGCAGCGGGTCGTACTAAAAGGTGAACTGTCAGGTTGGAGGGAGGTTACCAGTGGAGTTCCTCAAGGTTCGGTTTTGGGTCCAATTTTATTTAATCTATTCATTACTGACCTCGGAACCAAATGTAGGAGTGGGCTGATAAAGTTTGTGGATGACACAAAGTTGGGAGGTATTGCCAATTCGGAGAAGGATCGGAATATCCTGCAGGGAGATTTGGATGACCTTGTAAACTGGAGTAATAGTAATAAGATGAAATTTAATAGTGAGAAGTGTAAGGTTATGCATTTAGGGATAACTAACAAGAATTTTAGTTATAAGCTGGGGACGCATCAGTTGGATGTAACGGAAGAGGAGAAGGACCTCGGAGTCCTGGTTGATCGCAGTATGATTATGAGTCGGCAATGTGACGTGGCCATGAAAAAAGCTAATGCTGTCTTGGGATGCATTAGGTGAGGTATTTCTAGTTGGGATAAGGAGGTGCTGGTTTCGTTATACAAGGCACTGGTGAGACCTCATTTGGAGTACTGTGTGCAGTTCTGGTCTCCCATGTTTAAAAAGGATGAAATCAAACTGGAACGGGTACAAAGAAGGGCCACTAGGATGATCCGAGGAATGGAAAATCTGTCGTATGAAAGGAGACTCGAGGAGCTCGGTTTGTTTACCTTAACCAAAAGAAGGCTGAGGGGGGATATGATTGCTCTCTTTAAATATATCAGAGGCATAAATACCAGGGAGGGAGAGGAATTATTTCAGCTCAGTACTAATGTGGACACTAGAACGAATGGATATAAACTGGCCGTCGGGAAGTTTAGGCTTGAAATTAGACGACGGTTTCTAACCATCAGAGGGGTGAAGTTTTGGAACAGCCTTCCAAGGGAAACAGTGGGGGCGAAAGACCTCTCTGGCTTTAAGATTAAGCTTGATAAGTTTATGGAGGGGATGGTTTGATGGGATACAGTGATTTTAGTCAATAGGTCCATAACAATGGTCAATGATGGGATATTAAAAGTTACTACAGAGAACTTTTCCAGGAGGACTGGCTAGAGAATCTTGCCCGCATGGTCGGGGTTCAGCTGATCGCCATATTTGGGGTCAGGAAGGAATTTTCCTCCAGGGTAGATTGGTAGAGGCCCTGGAGGTTTTTCACCTTCCTCCGCAGCATGGGGCAGGGGTCGCTTGCTGGAGGATTCTCAGCGACTTGAAGTCTTTAAATAATGATTTGGGGAGTTCAACAGCTAAGTCAAGGGAGAGAATTCTTCCAGGAGTGGGTGGGTCAGGTTTTGTGGCCCGCATCATGCGGGAGGTCAGACTAGATGATCATAATGGTCCCTTCTGACCTTAGAGTCTATGAGTCTATGAGATCTCCCTCACTGCCCAGCACCCCCCAACAGGCCCCCACTGCCTAGCACCCCAAAACACACAAACCTCCCCCCACTGCCCAGCGCCCTCCACACCCTCACAGCCCAGCACCCCCCGCACACCTCTGTCGGAGAAAAACAGAGTTCTCACTATTTGTTTAGGTATAGCAAGTCAGATGCTTTATTAACTCTCACAATTGCGCAGAGGGAGAGAGCTAAGCAGGTCTCTCAACAGATAAACAATTACAGCAAGCATTTATACCTTTTGTTACAGACAATAATGAGCAACAGTTGCATTTTGTTTATACATAGGTCATTCTGATATCTTGTTTTGCTCACTAATGTAGACTCTTAGTCTACATTCCATATTATCTACACAAGGTCGCAGCAACTTCTCACACAGTTCTTTCCCACTTGCCTCACACATTCCACGCTTCTACAAATCTCGCGTTATTAGGGTTACAGTTAGCCTAACTCTTGCTAACTAACTGTCATGCATTGCATCCCCTTCCTGTCAGTTCTTTCTCTGCTTCCACAACCCCCCCTTTTGTACTACTAGTACAACAAACATTTTCAAATCTCTATTTGCATTAAATCTCGGAATTCAGATTCTACATCAGATGCTTCAACCTTAGGGGTTTTGATTGGATGTAATGACAATGCATGATGAGCATGGACGTGAAAGGTATTACTATTATTACGTCCTTTACAACAACAATAACATACTCCTGCACAACACAAGCAATAACATTCCCATAGCGATAATATGATGGGGTTGTTGTACAATCTTAGTCATATAACACAATACATCATACTTAGTACATAAGGTGGATACTCTATAAGCTGTCTGAAAGGCATACTTTTTAACTTGATACATATTTTGAAGCATGTGAATTTGCCCTTGTACTTCAGAGATTTTCTGAACCTCTGGTAACAGTGAAAGCAAATTTTGAAATCGATCAGGTACTAAACTAGTCCAATTAAAGGGTATCTGGAACCTAAGGACTACTTGCAAAATTCTATCTGCAGGCCAGTAAATAATATGATTGCCTGCAGTGGTAATGAGATTAAAATGTATGTCTTGCAATGTGGTGGCTTTAACATACACACAGCTATCATTAGCTTAAAAAAATAAGTGTCCTGTCAGGGTAGTTCCTTGTCCCCTACCCTCCCAGCAAACGTAGTCATGAAGAGTAACAACTTCTCCTGGCTTCAGTTTACGGATACACTGAAGCTGTGGGGGTTGTAACGGCCAAAATGTCCATTGACTCCCTAACCCCATCCAAATGTCAGATGTAATCCCAGGAGCACTGACTAAAAATCGATTGGGCATACCAGGAGGTCTAATTTCCCAGATGTCTCGGTGAATTACCCAATCCCACATGCATCCTCCCCATGGACCCGGCAGGATTCGGTATGTGGGAGCCCACACCCCCTGAACCGGTCCATATACTTGGAAGGAGCACTGAGAATGTCTGCACTTCCACCCAGAAAGTTTCCAAGTATGTCTCCATGGCCACAGATCAGATGGTACTCCTGATGTGTCTGTAAGGGCAGTGGGCCAAGCCTGATGCTCTAGATCATTCCAAATGGCCATTAGCTGGTCATTCAAGAAATCCTGAATCTCTGAGCATGCTAGATCCCACTGCAATGCCTTCCCAGCCTCAGTGATATTCAATACCATCTCTGTCAGCAACTTCTGGGTCATTGAACTAAGGGCGGAAATAACATGTAACTCATCAACTCCAGCCTGTACCTGGGTTAGTTGTGCTCCAGAAACAAGGCCAATGGCCTTCTCTAGTTGCCCCAATTTCTCATCATGTTCTTGGTTCTTAAAAATATTCCAAACTGCTGCTGCATTATTGGCCCCATCCCAAAGGGATCCGGTCAAGTCTCTCTTCTTTCTAGAGGAAATAACCCAAGCCCTCTGTTGTGCTAATCTAATGGCAGCCCCCTGTGAGCAATTATAAATTCTTGGGGTTCACTGGTAGTGATATCATATACTTTTATCTCCACTGATCCATTCAATTGTTCGCTTATATGGGATATCCTGAACCTTAAAAATATATTTTTTCAAACAATATTTAAATAAATCACTAAAGTGTGAAGGCCTTAGTCATTGGTTTTTATCAAATATATGGCATTGTCTGTATTTGGATGTGTTACAGGGGTAATAGTGTAATGGAGGAGATGGCAGGGGCAATGGCAACAAGGTGCCTTTGGTACTTATTTAAAATCCAATTAGGGAGGGCAATACATGCTGAAGGACTTATCCAAAACACAGGGCGCAGCCTGTAGAATAAACCCCAAAATCCAATCAATACCACGTTCCCAAGCATGGGTTTCACAAGTTTCTTCCTGCCAGTGTATAATTCTTTGTTTCTTCACCAGGGTCAGTTCTTAATGTCTCTTGTAGTCAGGAATCCCTGGACTTTGTGGTTTCAATTAAGCAAGTGTTCCTTCTTCTCTTTTCCTGAAACAGTGTGGTTTAGCATCATACAGGGGAGAGGTTACTAGCACATCACCCTGTAATGGTTTTGCTTCTTCTAGAAAAATCCAGAGGCACAGTAGGTCTGTCAGTGGACAAGGGAGAGGTTACTAGCACTTCACCTTGTCTTTTTTCTTTCTTTCTTTCTTTTTCCTGCTGTCCAGAAGACACAGCAGAGCTAGAAGGAGAAATAGGCTTATCATCAGTCGGAGAGTCCTCCCGAGGTGGAGGGGTCTTTTTACAGTGAGAAGCATGGGTCTAGGCAGGTAGTCCTTGGCACTTCACAGCAGTGTTGGTGGTTAACAGGACTTGGAAAGGGCCTTTCCAGTGTGGAGCCAAAGCAGTCTTTCGTTGATGGACTTTACGTAGACTCAGTCTCCTTGTTTCAATGAATGGCAGGGCTGCTAGGGTCTTTGGGTAGCACTTCTTTTATCTGTGAGAAAAGAAACCTAACACATTTCATTAATGCCTGGCAGTGTTTTGCAGATCTCATAGTTGCTTGGGCACATTCAGGCCCCCCTTTTCTTGGCTATCAGCCAAGTCTTAGCTGTGGGCAGTGTCCTTGGATGGTGCCAGCATCTTATCTTTGGACTGAGCTTGCTAGCTATTTTTCCTCAGTTAACTCGTTCTGTTCTTTTTCCTTCTCCCCTTCTTGGCTTCTTTTAACCTACAAAGGAAACTTCCACTTTTCACTCATACACCTTTTCCCAACAATGAACACATACACATTGCCATTATACAGTACATTAGTCTTATTATTCAATGTATGCCATGTACACCCTTCCAGTAAAATAACTTTATTACAGAGCTTTGGAGCAACAAACCAGGACAAGCACACCCACTTTTGAGGAGTCCACTTGGTACAACCTCAGGTGTCCAATAGCTTTCCTCCCTCCCCAGCCCTCTGGCTAGAAATCTGAAGTAGCCAGAAGGATCCCATGGGCAATATGGGGAGTGGGTTAACCTTCCATGTCCTTGCTTCCAAAGACTGTTGGTATGCAAATTTTAACAACAATTTTTTTCAATTAAAAAAAATCTGGCCAATGAAGTTTCTTTTTCTTACTTAAGCAACTGTATTAGACTTTAGTATATCACATTTTCCTGATTTATCCAAACACTTTTTGTATTCCAAGTTGAATAAAACAAGTATCTGCTTTTTTGATTTAACCCTTCTATTTAATTTTGAACTAGACTGTCTTATGAAAATATTAAACCCAACAATTTTGGCCACAAGACAAACACCACAAGACAGGACAAAGAACACAAAAATAATTCCTATTGTACCAGTAAATGCATGGTACATTGAATGCTGTTCAGCTGGCATCCATTTTCTCTGATGATCTGAAAGACAAAAGAACAGAGGTCTACCCCTTCTGGGTAGTCAGTCATTGCTTAAAATATTTCCTTTATATACACACATACTCTTGTTGATTTTAGACAAAACAGAGGAATTACCCCATATTTCCTTGTATTTGTTTCATAGGCAGCCCAGGTTTCAGTGGCTTCTACCTTATTAGTTAGAAAATTGCATTAATACAGATGCTTTCTGGCTTGCTTCCAGATTCAAAGCTATCCACAGCTTAAAAATTCTTATGTAAAAAGGGACACAATTAACTTTCCCAGACTTTTGATTGCCTTTTACTTCTAACTCCTGCTTTCAAACACCCAGTGATCTGAAAAGAGACAACACAACCTATATTGGTAGGTTTGCATTTCTTTTACCTCTGCTACAATATACACTGCACATGTTCTGGGGAAAATGCACATCCTATCCACAATTCAATTTCCACAACACTAGCCACATCAATTTCTACACAAGGTGTAACTGTTTCTTTTGTGCTTACAAAATCTCCATGCACCCCTAGTAAAGTGACAGCTCGACCACACAGAGCCAGGGGCACTGTCCTTCTCTCTCTTTTTACCAGATCTTTTATCTGCTATTTTGTTACCCAAAAACAAATTCAAATCTTTATTCTTTCCTGAACACTGGGTAAAAGCCATTTATTTAACATATAATTCAAAGGGCTATCCTTAGAGGGTTTTACCAGAGACCCACCCATCTGCCTGCTGATACTCTAACAGAGAATTACACAGAGAACAGAGGGAATTATGGCCTAATAGGATCCTATTACAGGAATTTCTACTAATACTGACCGCTACAGGGGACGGGACAGAAGGATCCCAATTCAACCTCAGAGCTTCATTGCACGCGATGGCTTCCACTCTGAGGAATTACAAATGAGAGGCTCAGTTCCATCCACACACCTAACACCTAAATGTATAAGACAGAAATTCATTAACCGGAGTCGCCAGTAACTGTCACCAAAATATCGGGTCCACCTAGCTGAGAGCCAATAACAGCCAGACAGGGATAAGGAAGAGTTGCTTTATTCAGCAGAAGAAAGGAGAGCCTTGCACCTTGGTACAAAGACTCTGTCTTACACACATTTTACCGTTTCAATTATTATCCTGGGGATTTGAAATCCCCATGCTTATAATTACTTACTCCTTTCCTTCCACTATGCCCTCAAAGTTTCCAACCTGTTCTCCAATCTCTCTATCTATTGCCTGCCCGCTTGGGCCCGATCCTGCTTTTCTCGCTGAACCGTCCCTTCCATGGGCACCAGCTTTTTCACTACCAATTTAGATAGGAGGGTGGGCTTCTCAACTAGCCCCCACCCTTCCTGGTCTCTTCTCTTAAACATTCTTACTCACAAGGCTACCCGAGTCCTCCCTCGTGAGGCTTGCCACTTGGGCAAAACGCATGACCCATTGGCGTTTAACTATTCAATTTTCTCTTGTGGCAAACACACTGCTCTTACAGCATATGCAAACACAAATGGTTAAATTCTGACAAGTCCCTGAAGGACCGGTACTTGCTTAGCCAGTGCTTCCTTTTCTGCCTGGAAGTCCTGTCTCAAGGCTTGCAACTTGCCCTGGGCGTAGGTTTGAGTTGCTGCCTGGTTCATGATCTATGCTCTTAATTGCTCAATTCTAGTTATCAAGTACACAACTCTTCTCTTTTCTCCAACTTCTCTATTGCCCAGTCCTGCTACGACTGGGGTAGATCCACCTGACACCCTTCCCGGTCAGCCGGGGTGGAAAGAGGAATGCTAAATCCCTCTCCGGTTCTCAGACTTACTGCAGCTGAGAGTAGGCACACTTTCATACTCACACACGTACGTCCAGACTGGCCACGTCTGTGTATAATGTTCAGAGAAGGTGCTGTGCAATCTCCAACTTGCTTCCTCTCTTGGGAGGGCAGTTCTTTTACACCCTGAGGTCTCCTGGGGCGTCTTTTCAGTGATTCCAGTAAAGGCCGTCTGCCTGTGGCTTCTTCAGCGTCCCCAAACCACGCCGGCTCCAGGGTCGCAAAGGCAGACTGTTGGATCTCACTGGACAGTTAAGCTTTGCAAATGTAATCTCAGCACTGTAACTTGTATTGCCTTTGGTTTGACTATGTCTATATTTTTTCACAGTCAGCTGGGGCCGAAAGCAGTTTTTCTTTGTACTTAGCCTGGTCTGCATTGATTCTTGACCTTGAACGCAGATTAACTTTCTCTTTATCTCTGGACCAAGCTGAATTTCAAATTAACCCGTTCCTTTCCTCAATAGACAAATTGCTCCCATTGTGTGTCAGAGGCTTTTTTTGTGATTAAAAGCTCCTCTGAGATGTATGATCTTATCTAGATTGAAGGTAGCTTCTAGTGGGCATTGTTTAGACGAATTTTCACGCGTGTAATGATTCCAATTCTCTAAATACCTGCAGGTTTTAGTACCATAATGTACGTACATGAAATAAGCTGGGGTACCCTTAGTGGGTGAGAGGGAATCCTTAGACTGTCCCCCACCCATTTTCCAATCACACACACAGGGAGGAGGATGCCCTGTCCGCGCTAGCGGCACATAAACTAAGGATCTCTCCCTACAGGGTATTCACACAGGAGAGACTAACAAGGATGGCCACGACCCTCCTACACCTCCCTTCAGCAAAGAGCGTCGGCTAGTCTCAGAGAGACGGCGCCGCTTACTCTGTTGCATCCAGTGAGATGATCAGACTGTCAGTGGCTCACACGGAGAGGAAAAGGGGAGGGAAGATGGGTTCACACACTCCTAGACCCAGGTAGCCTCCTCGCCGGACGATGCCAGGCCGAGTTAGCCCACCGTGGGTCGGATCTCCTAAAAGATCCTCTAGTTACCGGGCTTGCGTTAGAGTATTTCTGGTCACGAGCCAAAAGGCTTCGCAGAGTACTCTGGGCGTCTTCCGGTAACACTCAATTCACACTGGTGTACACACACACACACACACACACACACACACACCAAGGCCTTATTCCGGGTACTATTCCCAAGTACCTCCAGGTACTATTCCCAAGTACCTCGATGCATCACTCGAGGCGGTAAAAACCCCTCCTGAGGCGGTAACAACCCCTCAACACCGGTGCATACCTATGCACCTCGCATATGCATACAGGGGGCGGCAACAATTCCCCTAAGCCGCTCAGCATCTGACCTTGCTGCACAGTCAATAAGTTCGGATGGCGTGAGCCCAACAGGGACAGACGGCCCCACGGACAGTCCTCCTCCGACACCCCAATAGAGATTTCAAAAGGTCTCCTACCTCTATTGTGGCGCCATGGGGTTCAAAGGGGAACGATCCGTAGCAGCTGCCGGTGCCTCTGCGGGCGTTGCCATCCCGGACGAGCCCCCAAATTGTCGGAGAAAAACAGAGTTCTCACTATTTGTTTAGGTATAGCAAGTCAGATGCTTTATTAACTCTCACAATTGCGCAGAGGGAGAGAGCTAAGCAGGTCTCTCAACAGATAAACAATTACAGCAAGCATTTATACCTTTTGTTACAGACAATAATGAGCAACAGTTGCATTTTGTTTATACATAGGTCATTCTGATATCTTGTTTTGCTCACTAATGTAGACTCTTAGTCTACATTCCATATTATCTACACAAGGTCGCAGCAACTTCTCACACAGTTCTTTCCCACTTGCCTCACACATTCCTCGCTTCTACAAATCTCGCGTTATTAGGGTTACAGTTAGCCTAACTCTTGCTAACTAACTGTCATGCATTGCATCCCCTTCCTGTCAGTTCTTTCTCTGCTTCCACACCTCCTAGACACTCACTCCACCACACCCTTCCCCCTTCCCTGGCCGCACTCACCAGCCCTGCTGGGAGGTCTCTGGCTCCTAGGGTGAGAGCAGCAAGGGGAGTCTCCAGTGGTGAGCGGGAGCCGGTTCACGGGAACCGGTTGTTAAATTTAGAAGCCCTTTTAGAACCAGTTGTCCTGCGCGGGACCGGTTCTAAAAGGGCTTCTAAATTTAACAACCGGTAAGTTGAAGTGACCAGGACCGTAGCTGGGGGGGGAGCAGAGGGAGCGGCTGCTCCCCCTGAGCACATTATCCAAAAATGGCGCCTTAGGAGCCGACCCCATGGGTGCTCCAGCTCTCCACCCCGCTCCCCGGCCCCAGCTCACCTCCGCTCCGCCTCCGCCTCTGAACACTCTGCCCCGCTTCTCCCCCTCCCCCCCCGCTTCCCGCGATCAGCTGCTCGCGCGGGAAGCCTGGGAGGGCAGAGAAGCAAGTGGCGGCTTCGCGCTCAAGCCCAGGGAGGCGGAGACGGAGCGGAGGTGAGCTGGGGTGGGGGGAGCCGTCCGCACCACAGCAGGTAACCCGGGGGGAGGGGCGCGCAGGGGAACCGCTCCCCGCCCCAGCTCACCTCCGCTCCGCCTCCCTGGGCCTGAGCGCGAAGCCGCTGCTTGCTTCTCAGCCCTCCCAGGCTTCCTGCGCGAACAGCTGATTCACGGGAAGCGGGGGGGCTGCAAGCTCAGACTGACTCGGTGCTCCAGGCACTGCGCAGTGGCAGTGTGGCCTGGCTCCAGCCGAGCGGCGCGGCTGTAGCACCGCCAGCCACCTCCAGGCAGCGCGGTAAGGGAGCAGGGACGGGATGTTGGATAGAGGGCAGGGGAGTTCAGGGAGGTGGGGGGGTGGATAGGCGTCGGGGCGGTCAGATGGCAGGGAACAGGGGGATTGAATGGGGGCAAGGGTCCCGGGGGGCAGTCAGGAAGGAGCAGGGGTTGGATGGGGTGGTGGGAGGCAGTCAGGGGCAGGGGTTCCAAGGGTGGTCAGGGGACAGGGAGAAGGGGTGTTTGGATGGGGAATCAGGAGAGGAGTTGGATGGGGCAGCGGAGGGCAGTCAGGGGACAGGGAAGGGGGTGGATGGGGCAGGGGTCCCGGGGTGGGCATCAAGGAACGCGGGGGGTTGGATGGGGCAGGAGTCCCGGGGGGGGTGGGCCAAAAAGCGCTCAGGACGGGGGCGGTGGCTGAGCCCTGTGTCCCGCTGGGGGGGGGGGGAGCGAGCGCTCCGTGCCCGTGTCCCGCTTGGGGCAGTGGGGAGGGGCAGCAACGCGCGCGGGCTCCGTGTCCCGCTTGGGGTCGGTGGGGGGGGGCGGGTGGAGGCGCGGCGGCGCACGAGGGCTCCATCCCCGTGCCCGTGTCCCGCATTGCTGGCTCCTGTCGGCGGGCAGGCACGCCACCAGGAGCTGCCCCAGGAAGCGCCGCCACGCCAGCCTCGGGACTTTGTGTGCGTGGGGTTTAGAATCCCCCCGCGGGCCGCACAGTGAGCCCCCACACGCCGCATGCGGCCCGCGGGCCGTATGTTGTGCAGGCCTGGTCTTGTGGCATACTCGCGACATGTCTGAAAAGCATAAAATGCCATCTGCGGACAATGGCCCCAGTAGTCTGTAGACCGGAGCGACCATAAACATCTGCTTTACAAATGAAGTCCTTCCACTCTATGCCCAATATACAACGTTGGCATTTTATGTGGAAAGCCTCCAGCTTTGCCCACTCTGAGTGGTGCAGTCCCAATGTTTCGCAACCGTACAGCAGTACAGAGAGGATACAGCTCGATTAGATCCTGAACTTGGTTGTCGTGCCGAGATGATGTTGATTCCGTATTCATTGTAAACGACCCATAGCAGCGGCTGCAGTGCCACACTCAGGCACCTAAATAAATGGCCTGACCTTTCTCAAATGCTGAATACCAAGAACTTCTCACTCGAATCTGCCGAAGCCGTGGCTGTTCAGCTCCTCTGAAAATCAGTCCACTCGTCTAGATGCCTGAATATGAATGTTAGTGCCAGACTTTGGACAGTGACATAGGAAGACATTGGCCTGAGCCTATGCATGGACTCTCATCCTACAATCCAGCCCCTCAACAGATACATCCCAGCTTCTGACTGTGAACCATTCAGCTACAATGGGGAGGCCTAGATGCTGTAAGTGAATTAACATGTAATGATAGATAGACAGATAGATAGATAGTATAAGCTATTCTTTCTACCATCTGCCGTACAGATTTGCTCTGTAGAGCTTGCTGTCCCTGTTACTCATGGGTATTTATGTTGCAGAGCCCCACATGAGAGAGGGAAGGATTTCAGGCCCAAGGCCCAAGTGGGGCAGGAAGAAGCACACGCTCACCTCAGTTGCCTTCTTTGCTGAGGTAAGTTTTGTTGACTTGTTGAACTGAGATTGCAGAGCGTTGCTCAGTCCCATATTCTCACAACTGGCAGTGCCCCATATGTATGTCTGGGGCACCTTGCATCCTCATTTCTTGACCTGTAAGTGGGCTGGCCTGGGGTTTATGTAAAAGGCAGGGATTGTGTTGAAACCATAATCATCCAGATACTTCTGAGGAAATCCCTCTGGAACAGTGGAAATAGTGCAGCATTTGGCCATCAGTCCCTCGGTAATTTCCCAGATTGTGACTGCATTTGATTTCCCGTGAGACGTCTTGAAAACTGCTCTCTTTGTTGAGAGGCTGAACCTCTGAAAGTTCGCCCTGGAGAATGTAAGCATTGACAGGAGAGCCGTTGTGTTGATTCCCTAGGGCGCACTGTCCAGCACGCCGGCAGACAGACCCAGATCAGAAGGCCTGGACTTGGTACGTGAACGTAAGTAATATCCTTAGGTTAGTGCAGTGAGGAAGCAGAGGTCCCAGGGTGTGGGTCAAGGAGATGGCAATGGGGACGCAGAGGCCCTGTCATGGCACCAATGGGGTCTAATTTGTACTGTGTGCTTTGGTCATCCACTGTGTGATCATCCTCTTCTGTAATGGGCGCCATCGGCCTGTTGTAATGGCTCCAACACCACCCTCCTCCCAGCCTCAGGAGAGGGAGGTGTTCCCAAGGGAGAGGGGGCATGGCTGCGGCATCCCCGAGGCTTCTCTGCTTTATGCTGGGGGCTGGCCCAGTGACCAGATGGCTTCCAAGTTGGTGGGGGTGGTGCACAAAAGCGGCTTTCAGGCACATTCCCACGCAGCTGCCAGGATCTGCACTGAGCCTAGGATCTGCAGAACCATATCACAGGCTGGGCCTCAAGGCTGGCAGGTTGGCAGATGCTGCACTGAGCAGCAGAGTTACTCTGTATCCTGAGTCAGGAAGCTTTTCTGCTGCTTCGCTGATCAGAGGAGCCTGGTAGTTAAATGAGGCAGGAAGATACACTTGGTTAATGCAAAGACACAGATGGAGCCCTGGAAGCCCGTATTTCCTGGTGGTTAGTCAAAGAAGATCAGGCCAGGGCAATATGACTTGACAGTCCTCAGCAAGGACTCATCAGAGAGACCCTCAGATGTAAAGAGGGAGGAGGTGGGGGATATTGGGTACAAACTCCCCAGATCCAGTTCCTTAGTCCGGGATCTGAGTGAGGGTGAGACCAGCCCGTCAGTCAAAGGAAATAGTGGACAGTGAGATGGTTATAGGCTAAGCCTAGAGACGCAGGAATGAGTCCAACCCCTCTTTGTTCATAGTAGCCTGATCCAAACAAAGCTCACGGAAGTCAGTCTCTCTGTTGTCTTTAATGGGCTTTGGCCCAGGCCCATGGAGAAGAGAATGTGTTCTTTGAGCCCTACAAAGGACAGAGCAGAGACCATTTCCGTCATTAATAGTGTGATGATTGAGCTGGAATAAAGCTAATCCAGGGTTCCCCTTTCTCTGCTGTTGCTAAACTTCTTTTTTCCTTGTTGATCCCCCAACACACGAACTGCTGGGCACCGCCAAATTCCACAAAGAGGAGAAAAGAGGGAGGAGCAGCATCCGCCTGCTAAAATTCATGGCTGAGGACGGACCAAA
This sequence comes from Chrysemys picta bellii, assembly GCF_011386835.1. Classification (NCBI taxonomy): domain Eukaryota; kingdom Metazoa; phylum Chordata; order Testudines; family Emydidae; genus Chrysemys; species Chrysemys picta. Next base: position 39,600 of record NW_027052771.1, on the reverse strand, counting down.
TAACCTTTGACCCTGACTAGCTCATTATGCGTTCCACAGGGGACCCTTATTACATAACAGTACAGTGATTGGCCAGCCCCAGGCTGGCAGGATAAACCCAGAGCACAGCAACCTCTGTCCTCATGACTGAAATGGGCTAGTGCCACTAGACTGGGCCATGCCTCCTTCACCTCTATTACGCAGCAGTAAGGGTGTGAATCACAGCAAGGAGATCAAAGCTCTGTAGAGTTAGAGACAAGCTCTCTCCTCGCCACCTTTCATATGGCAATTCTCACCCCTCCCCCACCCCCACCCTCACCCCTCCCCCCACCCTCCCACACACACACACACATTTACAGAGGAGACTGTAGACAAAATACAGCAAAGTGCAAAATAACTGGTCCCTGGACTGTGGGAGGAGAGTTATGGGCAGGGAGTGAGGGAGCTGACAGCAAGGAGAAGGCTCCGGGGGAGTGTGGTCACGGTGATCAGCGAGCCTATGGGAGTTATTCACATTCTCAGGAGGCCAGGACAATTGCTTAAAAGTAAGACAGGAAAGCTGGAGGCAAGACCACGCTAACCATGAAAGCAGGTTTGCCTGGCACGGGAACAGTCCAGCTCGCAGCGTAGTTCTCCTACAGTCGCTCTGGACTGACTCTGGCTCTTGTCCCCACTGAGTCTCCCACCCCAGCCACCATGCACACATGAGCCCAGGGCGATTCTGAGGAGATCCCTATTTTCTGAACAACGGCTTCAGGAAGGACCTGGCTGGCTGGGAAAGCGCAGAGCACTACAGAGCCGGCTGGGCCCTTCATTTTTTTTCAGCCTGTCAGCATATTGGATTCAGACTAATTCTCAGGCTGAACTCTATTTAGAACAGGTACCTTTGTTCCTTCCTGTGGTAACGTCACTCCGCTTTGGGGGAGAATAAGGACAGAGGCCTATTAGAGATCTGTAGAAAGCCCATCTGGGAGACAGATTCTTCCACAGCTGCTTCTGTGAGATTCTGACAGCTTCCTCTGAACCATCGGGTGCTGGCTGCTGTCAGAGATGGGGTCCTAGACTGGGTGGAACTCAAGTTTTGATTCAGTCTGCTAATGGCTATAGCTAGTCCTTCACTAGTCAGTACCAGGCTCCAAGAACCAGCTCCTCGGATGGTGCAAATTGGCTTAGCGCTATGGACGGCAATGGAGCTCTGCAAATTCCCACCAGCTGAGGATCTTTAGCCCTGCAGCATCAGTGACTCAGGACACTGGAGTGTGTTGGCTGAGGCTTTGAAATGATCATGGCAGTGAGAGATGGGCTCAGACTGGAAACCCCAAACCCAGCACTGGTGGACTTGGGGACGCTGAGATCTGGATCCGGAGCCAGAGCTGAATGATGTGGCTTGGGGCAGTCGCTGATTACAATAACCCCTGGTGTGTAGCTAGGCTGTGTGCACTGCACACTGGGTTCCCAACTGCAGGATTTGACTAGTAGCCTTTTAAAAAAAAAGTTTTGAGGTGCAGAAGGACAAGGAAAAATGTGACACTCTGTCCCAGACCCTGAGCTATTTCTGTAGTACAGGGGTCCCTTTACGAACACAGCAGCCATCTCCATACAGCAGCCAACAAAAAAAAAAGCTTCCATGATCCTTAAATCCTGACCCTGTCCCTCTTCCATCCTGCGCTGTCCTTTATTACACAAACGCCTTGTCTACATTTACGTCCGCACGTAGGGTGCGTGTAGCTACACATGAAAGGCTGTGGTAGGGAGGGCAGCCAGGCTCAGCTTGGGGAGCTGCCGGTGCCATTCCGCACTGCCCCCCCCCCCCCAGAGCCTTTCCCCACTGGAATCTTTCACTGCTGTGGGGAAAGGCTCTGGCAGCGGGGAAGGGGCAGGACTCTACCCTACTAAATATAGCAGCGTAGACACGAGAGGCCCTGCATGGGCATGTAGGGTGCGTAGCCATAGGGTTCAAGTGTCCCTTTACTTGCCTTAGCCAGGCCTCACCGTCTACACTGCTGTTACACCCGTGCTAGCAGGGTCAAAATAGCCCCAAATGTAGACCTACCCAAAGCAACCACCTCTGTTCCTGGAGTCCTAATTGACTGCGCTTGAAGAGGCTTGGGGATTGCAAAGGAAGGCAGGGTCCAAGTTAACACCCTAGCCCAGCAGCAGCCCCTCTGGTGGGAATTCGTCCTGGGCTCACTGCAAGGAAACAGTTCCCCCTTAGTTAGGACTTTGTATTGTTCTTCCAAAAAAGTAAGGCAGAAACTAGTCATGTAAGCCACTCACCACAGGGTGGCGCTGATGCTCTGCCTCCCCTACAAAAACAACAAGGAGTCTGGTGGCACCTTAAAGACTAACAGATTTATTTGGGCATAAGCTTTCGTGAGTAAAAACCTCACTTCTTCGGATGCAACTCAGGTTTTTACTCACGAAAGCTTATGCCCAAATAAATCTGTTAGTCTTTAAGGTGCCACCAGACTCCTTGTTGTTTTTGTAGATACAGACTAACACGGCTACCCCCTGATACCTGCCTCCCCTACGTTTTTCTCCTCTTAGGTTCCTTTGCAGCGAATCAGATTATGTCCGGTCTCTGTGCCCATTGATGCAGTCTGAGTAGCAGGAGCCCTTCAGCCCCACGGTGACATGGGCTGTTATGTGTTTGAATGATTAATCCTTCCTCTTCCTATTCCAGGCCAGAAGGGCTGAGGTGCTGTTTCCCGAGGAGCTGTTCCAGGACTAGCGAGGTAAGCACAGACACAGGCCGTGCACTACAGCTCAAGGTACACCCAGGAGCGCCGCCAGCGTTTTTGCTGCCCTAGTTGGCGGAAGGTCCCGCCCCCGAAATGCCGCCCCCGACAGGCGGCAGAAGGTCCCGCCCCCGAAATACCAACGACAACGGGGGCAGCCGAAGATCCGGCCGCCGCGGTCGCCGCCCCCCAAATGTTAGCGCCCAAGGCAACCGCCTAGGTTGCCTAATGGGTTGTGCCGGCCCTGGGTACACCCCTGTAACCCTAGAGGGGCAGGAAACGTGGTCCTTTCAGGTGGAAACGATGGTTGTTTTAATATGAGTGTCGAGTGTTTAGATGCAAGCTGGATGGCTAGAAACAGAGAGTTTGGAAGATCAATATATAGCTGAAGATCATTGCTTTTTTTGTGTTTTTTTCCCCTCTCATAGGAGCCTTTCCAAGCGTCACAGAAGTACGGGCCAGAGTTAACACGGCATTGTGTTGTTTGTTGCATAATAAAGCTGCTGCTGATTTCCAAGTGTGTGCGGCCAACTTTCCTCACTGTGCACTAGGCCGCGTGTAGCCATGTGACTGAGATGTCGGCCTTCTCTTTTCTGGGCACTGCACCTTTAATAGTAGAGGAATCTTGCTGGCTGCAAGCATCCTGGCTAGGGTTGCCAGGTGTCCGGTTTTCGACCGGAACACCCGCTCGAAAAGGGACCCTGGCGGCTCCGGTCAGCACTGCTGACTGGGCTGTCAAAAGTCCGGTTGGCGTGGGGCTGGCAGGCTCCCTACCTGGCTCCGCGCGTCTCCCCGCAAGCAGCGACATATCCCTCGGCTCCTAGATGGAGGGACGGCCGCAGCCCCATGCACAGCCCCCACCCCGAGGGCTGGCTCCGCATCTCCCATTGCCTGGGTGGAGACAGCGTGCAGAGCTGCCTGACTGCGCCTCCGCCTAGGAGCCAAGGGACATGTCGCCCTTTCCCTGGAACCGGCTGAGGTAAACACCACCCGGAGCCCGCACTCCAAAACCCCTCCTGCACCCCAACCCCCTGACCCAGCTCTGAGCCCCCTCCTGCACCCAAGCTTGGGGATTGGTCCTGCTTTGAGCAGGGGGTTGGACTAGATGACCTCCTGAGGTCTCTTCCAACCCTGATATTCTATGACTCTATGATTCCCTCCCAGAGTCTGCACCCCCCCAACACCCTACCCCAGCCCTGAGCCTCCCCTGCACCCCAAGCCCCTCATCCCCAGCCCCACCCCAGAGCCCGCACCCCAGGCCGGAGCCCTCACCTCCCCCCACCGCATTCCAACTGCCTGCCCCAGCACTGAACCCCTTCCCCCACCCGTCATCCCCAGCCCCACCCCAGAGCCCACACCCCCAGCTGGAGCCCTAACCTCCTCCCGCACCCCAACTCTCTGCCCCAGCCTGGATCCACCTCCCACACCCGGAACCCCTCATTTCTGGCCCCAGTCCAGAACCTGCACCCCCACCCCAAAGCCCATGTCCCCTCCCACACCCCAACCCTCTGCCTCAGCCCAGACCCCTCCCACACTCCGAACCTCTCATCCCTGGCCCCACCCCAGAGCCCACACCCCCAGCCGAAGCCCTCACCCCCTCCCACTCCCCAACCACCTGCCCCAGCCCGGTGAAAATGAAGGAGTGGAGTGAGGGTGGGGGAGAGCGAGCGACAGAGGGCGGGGGGAATGGAGTGAGCGGGGGTGGGGCCTCGGAGACGGGGCGGGGCAGGGCCTCGGTGATGGGGTGGCAATGGAACGTGCCTTGGAGAAGGGTTAGGGCAGGGGTGTTCGGTTTTGTGTGATTAGAAAGTCAGCAGCCCTAACGCTGACTTTCGGGGGCAGGGGGCAAAGCCGGGGGGCCTGCTGTAGTCTGATCAATGGTTGGAGTTCCAAGTGGTGCCTGTTGGCTCACAGTGGAGCAAGTTCAGCCTTTCCTTTCGAAAACTCAGCCGGGCATTTTGAAGGAGAATCTCAGCTTTCTTCTTCCTTTCTTTCAAGTGAGTCGCTCTAGATTTTATGGCTGTGGGTAAATATTTGAAAATGTGAACTCCAAAGGCTCAAAAACCAGAGAGCAAATCATTTATTGATTTATTAACCTCATGATTTGGGGGGACATGACATGATTTTTTAACATGGGGTGTTGGCCCTACTGCCTCTGCGTCTAACCCTTGGCAGGGGGAAAGGTACGTCCTCCTCGTGGGTTGCCAATTTAGGTTGGACGTATTCCTGAAGGTTTCATAACATGACATAATCCTTAATTAAAGATTAATCTTGAATTCATGGAGACATCAAGCCAATCCTGGAGGCTTGGCAACCCTACCTGCAGCACAAGCCACCTTCTCTCAAGAAGAAACACCTACAAGCGACGTCCCCCAGCTCTGCCCATTCTGTTTTCTTGCTCCATTTTATCATTCTGTCTTCATCACAAATCACCCTTTCCCCTGCCCTGTGGGTCATTCTATCTGTTCCTCTTCCTTGCGAGTCTCTCTCCCTCCATCTTTGTTCCTCGTTCTCTGGTCCCACCTGTTTCCTCCCTCCCTTGTTCTCTATCTCATCTTCTGCTTTGCCCACCCTTGATTCATCTCCTACCTAGAAATTTAGCCAGGAGAGTGGGGGTAACCCCCCAATTCTGGCAAAAAGTGGTGTGGGATCTTCAGCAACGACCCCTGATTGGGATCTCAGTTTTACGGCTCCTCCGGCAGGTGGTCCAGCAGCAGAGCGCCCCCTAGCCCCACTGGCTCAGTATTGACACAAAGGACCTCCAGCTCCTGCATTCCAAGCAGTGCAGGCTGGAAGATTCATAGTTGGCCAGGGGGAAATCAGACCAAATCTGAGTGACATTTGATGAAGAGGTAAACAATCATGAGTTAAAAGGTCTTGCAAAAACAAATCCTCAGGTGCCCGCAGATACTCCTACACATTGGCATTCTCTGACATCACGGCCTGCTCCTGTTCCTCCTCCTGGTCATGTGTAGATAAAAGCCTGAAACACTTGGAGAGCTTTAATTTTCTCTGCCCCATGCAGAGGTAACAGGATAAATGATCCACACCTCTGCTTACTTCTCTGTGGGGAAAACACACCTATTCTGTATTGCTCGAGCCACAGGGTGACTCATGGGAATGCAAACATTCTCACTGACCTCCCGAGAGCCACATCAAACACGGAGCCGTGGCAGGAAACAAACCTACCAGACTGTAGGTCACGGCAAGTTCGGCTCTGGACTGTATTTCACCTGCAAACTGTTAACAATACAGGCAGCTCCAGAGGGAGTGCCACCAAAACACCCCCGGTTCAGCTTTGTGTTGACAAGAGCAGCTAAGGACACGGACAGTAACAGACCCAGAGCTAGGTTCTTGACACCACTGGTTCCCTAGGGCATAGGTTTCTGGCCCTATGCCCAGTGCAATTCAAATCTGTTGTTGTTATTATTTATTTGGATTTCAGTAGGACCTAACGGCCCCAGTCCATTGTGCCAGGTGCTGTATATGTGTTTGTTATTTATATTACCATACGATTTAGGCACCCCAGTCATGGACTAGGCCCCATTGTGCCAGGTGCTGCACAAACACAACACAAAAGACAATCCCTGCCATGAAGAGCTGACAATCTATCAATGGGATCAATCTTCACACTGCACAGTCTCTTCACAAGCGCACAGTCAACCTGTGGAACTCCTTGCCAGAGGATGTTGTGAAGGCCAAAACTATAACAGGGTTCAAAAAAGAACTAGATAAATTCATGGAGGATTAGGGTTGCCACCCGGCCAGTTCGCATTCCGGCTTGTGTGTCCAGGTGCCATTTGACAAGACCTGATATCTGGGTTTTTTGGATCTGGAGTGGAAAAGGTGGATCAGAGGGTGTGGTCTGGGAGAGGGGTTTATCTCACGGTGACACTAACACTTTTGACTGACTGGCCAGGAAGTACCACCCCCTCATATCTGAGGACTTCCTGAAACAATCAGAAACACAGATGGACTGGGGCTGCAATTGCTCTCCAACAGTCCCACCTCTGGGACCCACTTCTGGGATTCACAGCATGGCAGTCAGCACGTCCCAGAGCACATGTGGTGTCCAGAGCCAGGGGGCTGGAATTCCACTCTTGCCCATCATAAATGCCAGCTGCCACGCTGCCGCTGGAGGGATTAGAAGCATTAGATCCCAGGCTGTGATTAGGTCACTGACGTTCCTTGGTACAGACTAACACCTTTCACCTGGGATTCGGGGCAGGACTGCTAAGGGCGCAGCCGCAGAATGCGCCTGGTCCAGTGAAGCTGCATGCAGAAAAGAGCATCTGAGTGGCAAGGAATGGCTTAACTGGGCAGGGTAAGGACGCGACAGGTGAAGCCTCTGGTATGGCACTCGAGGTGTATATGTTCTGTATGCGGCTCCTCCAATACATTACGGAAAGAAGAACCCCACGGACTAGACAGTGCCATATAGGCACAACCCTGCGCAGGGCAAATCCACTGCCCATAGGAGTATGAGGCCCAAAGCTTGCAGAGCTCCCCAGCCTGGGCACACGGCTGTGCCCCACAGGAGGGTGCAGGGTGCCCTCCCCTCTGCTGCTCACCAGCTTTGTCTCTCCACTCCAGTCCTTTCACCACGGTGGCCAGTGTCCACAAGGCTACTAGCCGGGAGCAGACCCTGCACCCTCCAGCAGGCCTGTTTCAGGACGGCATCAATGTGCATTAGGTACCTTTAATTCCCACCAGCGGGGTCTACACGGGCTGGCTAGAGTGCGACGTGCGAGTGCTGCACAACTCATACCCCCATAGAGCGGACTGTGGCGCCGTGTAGAGTCTCACGGGGTGGGGGTGGGGATAGGAGTCAGGGGACGGGAAACAGGGGGGGTTGGATAGGTGTGGGGTCCCAGGGGGCCTGTCAGGGGGCGGGAGTGTGGATAGGGGGCGGGGCAGTCAGGGGACTGGAAGCAGGGGGGTTGGATAGGGGGCAGGGGTCCCGGGAGGGGGCGGTCAGGGGACAAGGAGCAGGGGGGGTTGGATGGGTGGAGAGTTCTGAGGGGGGCAGTCAGGGGGTGGGAAGTGGGAGGGGGTGGATAGGGGGCGGGGGCCAGGCTGTTTGGGGAGGCACAGCCTTCCCTACCCAGCCCTCCTTATCATTTTGTAACCCCGATGTGGCCCTCGGGCCAAAAGGTTTGCCCACCCCTGGTGTAGCAGAACATCGTGGTGTGGTTATTAGTCATCACATGGCAACGCCCTCTCTCCTTCCCTCGCATCACTGGTACCCCATGTCCCAGCACTCAGGGGTCACAAGAGCCGAGGGACGACCGACAGAGGGGGCTCAGCGCCTGCATTCGATCAGTGACCGGACAAAGGAAGGAACTGCCGAGCCCAGGCAGAGGTGGGACGCAGACAGTAGAGAAAGGGGAGGATGTCATGCAGCCAGGGCTCCTGAGGACTTGTTCCCTCTGCTTCCCCTGCCCCAGAGCTCAGCACCATCTGCACCATGCGTCCAACGTGCATCCACCAGCATCAATGGGAATCTGTCCTTCTCCCAGGCTGGCTAACATTTCAGCTCATCCCTTACACGCAGACCAGAGACAATAAACACAGCTTGGGCTAACCATGCCCTGGCCTTGCAACAGCTGGTCAGCTCCCACTTAAAGGCTGGCTAAAGACATACTCTTTCCAAATAATCCATTTCACTGGATCCCATAAGTATTTAATGATGGTATTTTATTACAGATCACCTGGCGGGGCTGGCCCAAGGAGGCACTACAGGAATTCACAGGGCCTCATAATGCATTAACCAATGAGACGAATTACAGCATATTAAAGTCCATTTACAAATACAGCAGCAATGTCTATTATTAACGTAACAAGCCCCTAATAAGCAGCGACAGGTCAGTCCTGTTAGAAACAGGGGCAGGCAAACCCTGGATCTGGATTTTGCATTTGGCCAGGAGGTTCCAGCTGCAAACAGCAGCCCCATTGCTGGAGCAGGAGATTAGGCCTCAGTTTGCCCCTGACTCTGGTCCCATTGCCAAGGAAGGGAACCGAGCTGGCCCATAAGTTGTAAGCATGTGCAGGGCCCCCAAGCCGCTCTTATGCTTAAGGTCCTCTCTGATCAATGCACTCACAGGGAGACAGACCCATCCACAGCAAGTGTCACTAATTATACTAGTGAATGCCCCTGCCCCGCCTGTTTGCTGAGGTGACACATCACATCTCTTTTACAAAGCGAGACCCAGGCACAAAGAGGCACTTGCCGCAGGTCAGAGACAGGGCATGGCACCCAGGAGCACTATGGTAGCAACAGACCTTCTCCACATTGCCGTCACGGAGCTTAAACCAGGGTCAACGTCCTTTGTTTGTCTCGACCCAGCTGCCTTTAGAAGCACGTGTCCCACCCTGCCAAGGAACTGCCCCGCAGCAGTGCCGGTCAGATGGGCTCAGCTGAGCCCCCTTGGCGGTCTAAGGCACTCAAGAGATGAAGGAGCGAAGCAGGAGGGGAGCAGTAGGGGGTTGCCAGGGGAGATGATCCACTCCAGGAAGTTTCACACCATCTGCATAATGAAGAAGCTGGAGAAGCCCTGGCCCAGGGGTTCCTATTCTAGTTTGGTAGCAATATTATTGCTTCCTGCGGGCTGCTGGTTTGCACCGACCCTGCAGGGAGGGAGCATTTGCCACAGTACCAGCTAACCCCTAATCTCTTTTGAAAAGCTCCATGTAAAAGGTCACTTCTCCCTGGCCAGCCTTCAGAGATGGGCAGAAGAGACCTTGGTTTAACATCTCATCGGAAGCATGCCATCTCTAAGGGCTTGACTACATGGGGAAACTTACTGGCATAATCATACCTCTACAGTTATACCCGTGAGCCATTTTTAAAAGACTCGCGCTGGTGAAAGGGGTCATACGGCCCCTTCTGTAGATGGACGTTTGCTGCCCACAATAGAGGTAGCAGTAGAGCAACAATCCTTACACCATCCACCTGTAACCCCAGAACCAACTCGGCCCCGGACCTGCCGTGGCTGGGAGAGGGGCAGCCCAAACCCAGTCCCGGCTCAGACCTGCCGCGGCCGCGGGGGACACCTATCCCACGGCCCCAGCCCCGGAGCTGCGGCGGGGAGAGGCACCTCTCCCCACAGCCCAGGTGCTGCAGTGGGGAGAGAGAGCTGGGGGGAGTTCTCTCTCCACGCCGTAGCCCCGGAGCACCCTTCTGCACCCAAAACCCCTCATCCCCGGTCCCACCCCAGAGTCCACACCCCCAGATGGAGCCTCCATCTCCTGCACCCAACCCTCTGCCCCAGCCCTGAGCCCCTCATCCCTGGCCCCACCTCAGAGCCCGCACCCCCAACCCACAGCCCTCACGCCCCAGCATCCCAACCCTCTGCCCCAGCCCGTAGCCCTCTCCTACACTCCAAACCCCTCGGCCCCACCCCACCAGATGAATTTTGTTATGTGCACCTATATGAAGATGATGTGTCACACATCACCTCCATATTGGTGCACGTAACAAAATTCATTCCGCACATGGGTGGGAAAAATTAGAGGTAACACTGGCTCTGTGTATAGAACCAATTTGGAGTTTGTGCCTGGCTCATAACAGACTGAGGTTGGTACTCGAGCTCTTAAGACACTGCAGGACAGCTTGACACAGAGGCCACAGGCTCAAGCCCTGCTGCTGCTCACACGCTCGGGGTATCACGTGATAAGTGGTGGCCCTTACAGGAAGCTCAGCTGGGCAGAGCTCTCAGCTCAGGATGAGCGTCCCCAGAGGGGGAAGTCTCTTAGCTCAAAGCCAGAGGCAATGTCAGAATTCTCTGTGGTCCAGCCGCTAGAGGGAGAGAGCCACACTCAGTGGTTTGAGCATTACCCCCCTAAACCCAGGGTTGTGAGTTCAATCCTTGAGGGGGGCCACTTAGGGATTGGGGGCAAAAATCAGTATTTGGTCCTGCTAGTGAAGGCAGGGGGCTGGACTCAATGACCTTTCGAGGTCCCTTCCAGCTCTGTGAGATAGGTATATCTCCATATATTATTATATTACTAAGCAAGCATGGACTGATGACATACTCATGTGCCCCAGCCACACCCTAGAGGAACCACCAATCTCCCCACTGGGGGAAAGAGGACCAAGTTAGCCCCTGACTTCTTGGGGTGGTTGTTGTGGCCTAGACCAAGGCCAAGTTTATTTCATAGCTGGCTGAGTAAGGCATCAGATGGTAACAACCATCAGCCAACTCCCAACACAGGCTGGGTTTGAACTGCTGCCCTAGAGCTGGGAGAAGCTGCAATTCACGACCAATCCCACAAGCTAACGAGTTCCCAGCTACACCTCTCTGAAAGGACAACAAGGCTGTGTAGTGACAACAGGGCTGGTCCACCTGAGCTTCCTGCCCGGGCCAGACACTGGCTTCTGCAGCTCTCCCAACAAAGGAAAGGATAATTGTCCCTATTATTCAGGGTCCTGCCTGGGGGCGGAGTTAAATACCTGCCCATGTCTCTCATGAATGCAGCAATTGTTCTGTCAGAGGGTAAACTGATATCTTGGGTTGTCAACGGCTTAGTCACCTGCTAAGGAGCTGTATCTATACACTTGTCAGGCCTATTGTTGCAATCCCCTTTCTAATGCCTCAGTCAAAGTGAGGCCTGGTCTACACTACAGGGGTAGGTCACCGTAAGCTGCCTTGCGTCCACCGAGCTGTGGAAGTGTCTTCACTTAAATTCGGCTCCCGTTGATGTAAAGTGCCTCCCTACACCGATTTAGTAATGTCACCTCCCCGAGTGGTGTAGAGTCATGGTCAATGTCATTAGGTCGACACAGTGTCAGCGTAGAGCTGCCTAGGAAGGAGTACTGCGGAAAGGGATCTGGGCATCATAGTGGATCACAAGCTGAGTCAACAGTGTAGCACTGTTGCAAAAAAAGAAAACATCATTCTGGGATGTATTAGCATAAGTGTTGTAAGCAAGACACGAGAAGTAATTATTCCGCTCTGATTAGGCCTCAACTGGAGTATTGTGTCCAGTTCTGAGCACCACATTTCAGGGAGGATGTGGACAAATTGGAAAGAGTCCAGAGAAGAGGAACAAAAATTATGAAAGGTCTAGAAAACATGACCTATGACGGAAGATTGGAAAAATTGGGTTTGTTTAATCTGGAAAAGAGAAGACTGAAGCAATGGGCTTAAATTGCAGAAACGGCAGTTTAGGTTGGATATTAGGAAAAACTTCTTAACTGTCAGGGTGGTTAAGCAAATTGCCTAGTGAGGCTGTGGAATCTCCATCATTGGAGATTTTTAAGAGCAGGTTAGACAAACACCTGTCAGGAATGGTCTAGATAATTAGTCCTGCCACGAGTGCAGGGGATGGACTAGATGACCTCTCAAGGTCCCTTCCAGTTCTGTGATTCTTCAGGTCTTGGAAAAGTTTACGGGGAGAAATCATTAGCTGGTTGCAGGGTACAGGATAAAAACCCAATCGGATGTCCTGCTCTTCTTTGCATGGAACCATTTCAACTAAATGTTTGCTCGCTTCATCTTGAAAGCCCTTATTTCAGTGGATCTTGAATCTCCTACTTCATATGAACAGCCATAGTGGGCCAGACCAATGGTCTATCTAGCCCAGTGTCTTGCCTCTGACAGTGGCCAGTGCCAGGAATGAACAGAACAGGGCAATTATTGAGTGATCCATTCCCTGTTGTCCAGTCTCAGCTTCTGGCAGTTGGACGTTTAGGGACATCCAGAACATGGGGCTGCATCCCTGATCATCTTGGCTAATAGCCATTGATGGGCCTATCCTCCAGGAACTTCTTTAATTCTTTTTTTAACCCAATTATACTTTTGGCCTTTACAATGTCCCCTGGAGGGAAGGAAAGGGGCTTTCAGAGGATGGATCTACGAGAGAGTTGTGGGTCCCACTTGACATAAGTAATAAAACATGGGGGAAGCCTTATTTCTTGGGAGACAGGATTAGGGAGGTAAATGAATCAGCAGGCTGGAAACAGAACATCTGGACTAGCTAAGATAAGGGGGACACCCAGGAAACCATTTATAATGGGCAAGATAATGGATAAGCTAAGCCTGGAACATAAGATGGGGTACAGAGTAAGTTGTGCATGGACAGTGCACACTGTACAGAGATTGGTTTCTGGAAAGTGACCGTGCCAATCCCAAAATGTGTGATTCAACATACAGTAAATGCCATATAACGTGTAATTATATATAAAGGAAGAGATTTGCTATGTAACTTTGGATGTGTGGTACTCCCTATACACACCCCCTACGCTTGAGTCTGAACAACTCAGCCTAGCTGGGCCGTATGCCAAATAAAGGAACCAGAGTGACAAGACTGGAGTCAAACTGAGTTCTTGGGGAATCAAGGGGAAGAGGTCTCAGGGAAAACCCAACAAAGTGGTGCCATGACACAGATCCGCTCGTCTGGAGCAGGTAATGTATACACCCCTTAGAGTAAGGGTCGCGACCCAGGGTTAAAGGAAATGGCATTGGAAGGGTTTAAGGATTTAAACAAAGTTCGCACCACACTGGAAAAGGAGGTTAAATCTAAGGGACTCCCCAGAAGTATTACAGGGAAACTAGGATTGGGTGAAAAAAGGAACTCCAGAGAGTGGTACCGGAGAGGAAAAAAAGAATGCGTGGCAGAGCACAGGAGAGGTCTTCTGAAAGCCACAGAAATGTTCAAAAATTCTGGAAAGGGCAGGAGGAAAACAATGTCTATTATCTATTTACATAAATCCAAAGTAAAAAGCAGCTGCCCTTCCAGGACTATATTTAGAGAATACAGTTTTGCGGCAAAGTGTACGAAGTTAAAAAACGAGTGCAAAAAACAAACAATAAGCTTAGCGCCCCGAAAAAAAATGTCACTTTCAAAAATAAATCGTTAAAAAAAACCCTTAAAAGTTAAAAAAGGCTTTTGGACAAATAAACCCTGCTGAGTTGAGAGGGAATTAAACAGTTGGGGGTTGTGAAAATGTTGAAAAGGATGTTAAGGTGTTAAAGAAGAGAATGCTCGGTTTAATAATGAAACCCAGTTATGGCAGTAAAACTCTGTGCAGTCACATCCGGCGACACCCTTAGTAATAAAACCAATTATGCAACAGGGAGGTCAAGTGGTGACAACTACTACCACTATATGCTCTTTCCCCCGAAACACCTTTACAACCATTTTGAAGGAAATGGGCCCTTCCCGATGAATGTGTCTGGCAATAATTAATTGCGCCAGATGCTGCAGGCAGAGTGGCAATCTCATTTGAGTTTCTGGACTATAATAATTCAGTCAAAATCTCTAAAAAGAAAATAGGGATTTCAATATGGTTTCACTGCTTCCAGATATACTAGTGAAAATGTAACACAATCTGACATCAAAATATAATTAAGAGCAGCGCAAAGGGCATTAATCAGCTCAAACCACAGACTGTAAAAAGGGGAGAAAACACCTAGTCAGTGAAAAAAATACCGCCCATCCCAAAAAAATAAATGTAAGCGTAACAGTCAGGTTACTAATGCATCACTCCTTCCACTCTGCCAACAACGCCAGCCTGAAAAGTTTCTGCTACCACTGGCTGGAATTATTATTATTCTTTTTTTTTTTTTTGGCTGATTTTCAACCACATTACAGAGCTGGGCAAATTTTGGCGAAAATGAAAATGTTGATGAAAAATATTCAGCCCGATTCCAGCTGCTACTTTCTGCTCCTTCAAAACCTTCCTTAAGACCCACCCGCACTGCAATGCCTGTAAGAAGCATATGCGGGTTAATGGTAGATCCAGGAGGAGAACCCAGACTGTGAGTCAAGCAATCTGGGTTCTCCTCCGCTGCCACTAACCTGATATGGGACCTTAGGCAAGTAACTCCACCTATCCGTGCCTCTAGGACCACCTCTCGCTAAGTGTTTGTACACAGCCTGGCGCTAGGAGGCTGGTTGGATACTACGGCTATGTCAGGTGGTAACTGGGTTGTCAGCGTATGGAATGTAAGGTGAGGCTAGATGTAATTGTGCAGCTCTAAAATGCTGGACTCGAGCCACAGGAGCGGGGGGTTGTTATGAGAAACTGAATAACGATTGCTACAAAAAATGGGGTGGCTTTCCTGCAAACTCTGATTCTGCAGTGGGAAGAAATACCTGCATACCCTGTCCTGTTGCCAGCTCAGTGGCTGCCAGGAAGTCCCACCCTCTTTCAGACAGAGAACTGTAACCCCAGAGCCCTTATCATAATATATTTAAAACCTCCCATAAAATTCCAGGGCTGATCCTTCTAGCCTGGACTATGCTGGCAGAAATCAAGCATGGAATTCCACAGTGCCCCAGCTCCACGGGCAGGAGCAAGGAAGGAAGCCATAGTGGAGACAGGGCTCAGGCATTTTTCTCCCTGTATGATGTCTGCGGGTGTTAGACAGCAGAGTGGTTAGGAACAGCTGAGCCCTGCCCAGGGAAGCGCTTTCACCATTATTACCATCTATGGATCTACACCACCAGGGAACCGTGGGGTTTATTTTTGCCAACCCAGAGGCAGCCTCTGTTAAACTCTGCCTCAGTGATGACCCCACATCGGTCCTAGAGCTTCACTTCCGCAGGAGTTTGACAGAAACACCGGAAAGATCCACATCCTCCCCCATTCTCCCAGTGGAAATTCAATTTAGCATCTGTCCTCGTATGGTGATTTCCACTCCCCAAACCCTCGATTTAGGAGAGGTGGGTGGACTCGCCCTCCCGCTCCCGGGAGACGCTGTGTGTTGCCAATCCCCCTTGACGAACACATTTTACTGGAGGTCCTCACCACACAGGCAAGTGGTTCCCATCCCAGCTCACATGGCCGCTTTCTCCCCTCGCTTCCTTTCCTGCTGGTGTCTAGCCATAGTTCCTTTCCACCACCCTCCTCTAGCAGAGGGGACCAGCAGGGCACCAGCAGGTGGCTCTCTCCCAGATTGCTGCTGAGGGCTAGACCTTGCAAGGACTTGCGACATTTGGATTTTTAACACTCCCAAACATCACAGGGGTTTGAAGGCTGGGATTTTGGTTAAACCACTCGCTAATGCATGTGATGTCAGGCTTTACATGTACGTGAGCATTTAATCATTGAAATACACAGTTCATTTCAAGGGGTAGCGACCCACATAGGGGTAGGTACCTGCACAATCACCTTCAGTAACCCACAAGTCAGTCTTTGTCCCCTGCAGCAAAAGGACAGGGGCTGGGGCACAGGGATGTGGGTTGGGAGGGATTTGGGGACAGGGGTGAGGGGGACAGGTGAGGGACCCTGGGTCAAGGAGTAGGTAGTAGGTGATGTCTGAAGACAGGTGGTAAGGGCTCTTTGGGGGAATGTGCAGGGGGTTTGGAGGTCCCCTGGGACAGGGGATAGGAGCTCCATGGGGAAAGTGTGGGGGGAGAGTCAGGGCCTCCTGGGACAGTGGGGGGGGGATCGGGGATCCCCTGGGGAAGGAGGGAGAGTCAAATATCCCCTGGGACACCAGATGGGGGCTCCCTGGGGAAGGTGAATGGAGGCTCGGGGTGGGGGGGGGTCCCGTAGGACTTGGTATGGGGGCTCCCTGGGAAAGATGAATGGCGGTTTGGGGTTCCCTGGGTGGGTCAGGGGTCCCCGGGGCAGTGGATTGAGGATCCCTGGGGGTGGGATCAGGGGTCCCCAGGGAACGGGAAGGGGGAGCCCTGGGGGAGATCGGGGGTCCCCGGGGCAGGGCATGGGGGCTCCCTAGGGGGGGAATTCGGGGGGTCTCCAGGGAGGGGCTTCAGAGCTCCCTGGGGAAGACCCGGGGATCCTGTGGCACCTCTCGAGCCCCCGGGCCGTGGCAGGGGCAGTGAGCCCTGGCTCCCCGCAGCGCCGTCCCGCTCCCCGCCCGCACTCACCCGCCGCTCGCTCCCTGCCGGCTGTGGCTGCAGCACGTGGGGGCCGTGCTCGGAGCCGCTGCCCCTGTCCCAGCCCCGCCCCGCCCAGGCTGGGAGGGGAGCACAGCGCAGCGTCCCCCGGCTGCGGCCATCAGCACCGCCAGTCCCGGGGCAGGGCCACCTGCTGCTGCTGCCCCACACTGCCGCCGGGGGGAGCCTCTGCCCCAGCTCGGGGCCCGGGGCCCCTCTCCCCTGATCGAGAGGATAAATACGTATGGCAACATTGTATGTAAAGTTATAAAGATTCTACTGTATGACTTTACTGAGACATGCTCCAAGTTTAGAAAAGCAGGCACAAACCAGTTCCTCAGAAACAAAAGGCAAACTGATGCCTCAGCCAAGTATCAGCATAATCAAATGGACTATCGCCTGGGTAAGTGTCCATTTTGTGGCAGGAAGAAGGGTGTGAGCAAGAAATTTACATCTTGGCAATAGGAACAGCTGGAGATTCCCATGCAAACAGGCTGGCTGCCACCAGAACCCCAACTGGAGATGATTCTCAGAGGAGGAAGAGGCATAAAAATGAGGAACAGAGGCCCCAAATCACCCCTCTCCTCCCTTTCTCTCTACCCATGACACCCATGACTAATGGACAAGAAAAGGAATGGAACATTGGATTGGGGGAGGGGTCCAACACTGCAAAAGAACATGTGGTGAGAGACTTTTGTTTTGAATTCACTTTGCTTGTTAAGTTAGGTATTTGTTCGTGTTTTATCTTTTATTTATTTGTAACCAATTCTGATTTTTTATGTCTCATTACTTGTAATCACTTAAAATATTTCTTTCTGTAGTTATTAACATTATTTTATCTAAACATGTGTGTGTTTGAAGTGTGTGGGAAGCTCCATTTGAGATACCAAGGTATGTGCATATTGTTTTCTATTAATGAAATGATGGACTTTCTATGAGCTTGTATTGTTCAGGAAGATACTGGGCAGTACAAGCAGCACATTTCTGAGGACAAATTTAGGACTGGGAATTTTCTGGTGTCACTCTGAAATATAATTCAGGAGTGGCTGGTTAAAAGCACTCCTATAACTCAGCTAGAATAATTTACATGCTAGAGACTGGGTGTGAGAAGGCCAGAAGTGGTTGTTCTCACAGCAAAGCAGTATAAATGGCACCCCAGGTTGTAGAGTTGAGGGGACATCGCTGTCCATCAGTCCAGATTGTACCCTGGGGAATGTCACAGCAATGAATATCATAGGATGAATGAAGGTAGGAGTTGACATTTGTGATGAATGAGAAATGATAGATAGGGTGAGGATAGGCCTTGAAAGTGAAGACAAGTAGCTTATGTTTGATAGGCAAGGAGGAGCTTGTTGAGGGGGACGGGGCACTTCCTTAAGAGTCTTCTACAGACAATCCCAAAGAAAACTATAGCGGCCTTAACCTGCATGCACTAGATTCACACTAAAAATACATATGCTGTTAGATCTTTCCTTCCAGCTGTGTCAGGTTGAGTTAAACAGTCTGAATAACAATCACTCCCCCACTTCGTTAACCAGGTTTCATTTGTATGGCAGCCGATACCTATCTAGGCACTTAGGCGGCCCGTATCACCGTAGTACCCAAGTGTAGAGCCCTGCAAGTCTGCCGATATCTGCATCCCATGTTTGCGGATTGTGGATTGGATGAGAATACAAATTTTGTATCCATGCAGGGCTGAGCACTTCACAGTCATCAATAGATTTTATCCTCACAACACCCCTGTGAGGTAGGAAAGTATTATCCTCATTGCACAGATGGGGAACTGAGAATGGAGAGGCTAAGGGGGGATATTTGCAAAGGCCTGAATCAGTTATGTACCCAACTCCCAGTGACTTTCAATGAGCATTCGGTGCCTAACTGTCCTCTGTGCCTTTGGAAATCTCTCCCAAGTAAGCACAAAGAAAATATGTGGCTGACCCAAACACACATCTCCTGAGTCGCAGTCCTGTGCCGAGTCCCCTAGACAACACTTCCTCCCGTTTTTTGATTTCAGGATTTTGATAATCTTGTCACTTTCCCAGTTGTCCAAGTCTTCCGGGCCGGGAGAGACCTAAGGTCCCCATCCTGCAAGGGTTCACTACATGGACAGAGCAGTGTGATTGTATGGAGACCCAGTAGAGTCATGGGAGTTCTGCACTGCGGTCCACCTGAGCAGAGGTTATTGCAAGATGAGGCCCCAGGCATTGTAAATGCCAGAAGGGAATTCACTAAAAGAAATAGTTTAATGAGGTTATTAATAAATAACTACTTGGTTCAATTCCATTACACGCTCCTGGTATCCTTCTTCTTGGGGAAGAAGACAACCTGGGGAACTATAGACCAGTCAGCCTAATTTCCATACCTGGAAAGATACTCGAACCATCAATATTAAATGGCCAATTTGTAAGCACCTAAATGATCAGGGGGTGGGACAGAGGGATAGCTCAGTGGTTTGAGCATTGGCCTGCTAAACCCAGGGTTGTGAGTTCAATCCTTGAGGAGGCCACTTAGAAATCTGGGGCAAAATCAGTACTTGGTCCTGCTAGTGAAGGCAGGGGGCTGGACTCAATGACCTTTCAAGGTCCCTTCCAGTTCTAGGAGATGGGATATCTCCATTAATTTAATTTTAATTTTTTTTAATCATAGGCTTCTAAGGAATAGCCAGCATGGATTTTTCAAGAACAAACCATGCCAACCAACCTAATTTCCTTCTTTGACAGGGTTACAAGCCTAGCAGATAGGAAGGAAGCAGTAGATGTGATATACGGTTATTTTAGTAAGGCTTCTGAGACAGTCCCATGTGACATTCTCATAAGCAAACTAGGGAAATGTGGTGTAGATGAAATAATATAACATGGGTGCACAGCTGACTGAAAGACTGAACTCAGAGAGTAGTTCTTAAGGGTTCACTGTGAAACCAGAGCATATCTAGTGGGATCCCACAGGGGTCACTCCTGGGTCCAGTATTAGTCAATATTTTCATTACTGACTTGGATAATGGAGTGGAAAGCATGCTTATAAAATCTGAGAATGACACCAAGCTGAGAGGGACAGAAGCACTTTGGAGGACAGGATTAGAATTCAAAATGACCCTGACAAATTAAAGAATTAGTCTGACCAGTCAGACCAATCAGCTTAATTTTGTTACCGGGAAAGATAATGGAGCAAATAATCAAAAAATCAATTTGTAAGCACCTAGAAGATAGGTGATATGTAACAGTCAACATGGATTAGTCAAAGAACAAATCATGTTAAACCAACTTAATATCCTTCTTTGACAGGATAACAAGCCTTGTAATATAACTCGACTTTAGCCTAAGGCTTTTGATACCATCTCACATGACCTGCTCATAAACAAACTAGGGAACTATCGCTTAGATGAACCTACTATAAGGTGGGTGCATAACTGGTTGGAAAAGCATACTCAAAGAGCCATTATCAACGCTTCACAGTCAAGCTGGAAGGGGATATTAAGTGGGGTCCCACAGGAATCTGTCCAGGGTCCAGGTCTGCTCAATATCTTCATAAATGATTTGTATAATGGCATGGAGAATACACTTATAAATCTGCAGATGATACCAAGCTGGGAGGGGTTGCAAGCACTTTAGAAGACAGGATTAGAATTCAAAATGATCTTGACAAACTGGTAAAATGGTCTGAAATAAATGCAATGAAATTCAGTAAGGACAAATGCAAAGTACTATACTTAGGAAGGAATAATCAGTTGCACAAATACATAGTGGGAAATAACCGCCTAGGCAGGAGTACTGCAGAAATGGATCTGGCTGTTAGCATGAATCACAAACTAGACATGAGTCACACAGCCCTTCCTGTTTTAATTTCAAACTTACTTCTCCGGGGAAGCTCAGCTCAGACGCAGCATCTAGTTTGTCAATGAAATTCCTGGGCTTTATCCCCATTTATGCTATGACCCCTTCACACTGCTCTGGCAGTATATTGGGGACTTTAAGTGGGAGTAAATTACACCTGCACCCACTTCAAAGCATTGTACCACCACCAAAATGGTGTAAAGGGGGTTTAGTGTAAAGGAAAATTAAACCTCTTTTGTTTTTTTTGTCCTGTTTTGTATGTCATTTGGTCATTACGACAAAGAGATCGAGGTGGCCAAGATCAGTGTCAGAATGCAATGTATACTTAAAGACACATTTCAGAGTGGTAGCCGTGTTAGTCTGTATCAGCAAAAACAACGAGGAGTCCTTGTGGCACCTTAGAGATTAAATTTATTTGGGCCTAAGCTTTTGTGGTCTAAAACCCACTTCATCAAATGCATGGAGTGGAAAATACATTAGGCAAGTATATATACACAGTACATGAAAAGATGGGAGTTGCCTTACCAAGTGGGGGGTCAGTGCTAACGAGACAATTCAATTAAAGTGATATGCCACATTTTTATGGCTGACTTAGAACAACGCTTCCTCAGCTCTCGTCCCCTAACGCCCCTACTCTACTTGCACTACATTGATGACATCTTCATCATCTGGACCCATGGAAAAGAAGCCCTTGAGGAATTCCACCAAGATTTCAACAATTTCCACCACACCATCAACCTCAGCCTGGACCAGTCCACACAAGAGATCCCCTTCCTGGACACTACAGTGCAAATAAGCGATGGTCACATAAACACCACCCAATACCGGAAACCTACTGATCGCTATACTTACCTACATGCCTCCAGCTTTCATCCAGACCACATTACACGATCCGTTGTCTACAGCCAAGCTCTAAGATACAACCGCATTTGCGCCAATCCCTCAGACAGAGACAAACACCTACAGAAACTCTATCAAGCATTCTTAAAACTACAATACCTACCTGCTGAAGTGAAGAAACAGATTGACAGAGCCAGAAGGGTACCCAGAAGTCACCTACTACAGGACAGGCCCAACAAAGAAAGTAACAGAACGTCACTAGCCGTCACCTTCAGCCCCCAACTAAAACCTCTCCAGCGCATCAACAAGGATCTGCAACCTATCCTGAAGGATGATCCCTCACTCTCACAGACCTTGGGAGACAGTCCAGTCCTCGCTTACAGACAGCCCCCCAACCTGAAGAAAATACTCACCAGCAACTACACACCACACAACAAAAAACACGAACCCAGGAACCTATCCCTGCAACAAACCCTGTTGCCAACTTTGTCCGCATATCTATTCAAGGGACACCATCATAGGACCTAACCACATCAGCCACACCATCAGAGGCTCGTTCACCTGCACATCTACCAATGTGATATATGCCATCATGTGCCAGCAATGCCCCGCTGCCATGTACATTGGCCAAACTGCAGAGTCTCTACACAAAAGAATAAATGGACACAAATCAGATGTCGAGAATTATAACATTCAAAAACCAGTAGGAGAGCACTTCAATCTCCCTGGACACTCAATAACAGACTTAAAAGTGGCAATTCTTCAACAAAAAAACTTCAAACACAGACTCCAATGAAAAACTGCAGAACTGGAATTAATTTGCAAACTGGACACTATCAAATTAGGCCTGAATAAAGACTGGGAGTGGATGGGTCACTACAAAAACTAATTTCCCCCTACTGTTACTCACACCTTCTTGTCAACTGTTTGAAAAGGGCCACCCTGATTACATTGGCCTCGTTACCACTATAAAAGTGATTTTTCCTCCCTTGGTATCCTACTGTTGAGAATAGCCCACTTCCACTTTAATTGAATTGTCTTGTTAGCACTGACCCCCCACTTGGTAAGGCAGCTCCCATCTTTTCATGTACTGTGTATATATACCTGCCTACTGTATTTTCCACTCCATGCATCTGATGAAGTGGGTTTAAGCCCATGAAAGCTTATGCCCAAATAAATTTGTTAGTCTCTAAGGTGCCACAAGTACTCCTCGTTGTTTTTTTTAAAGACCCATGTATACTTAAAGACACAGCAGCTCATTTTTACAAAAGCAAGAAATATGTTTCAAATGCGAGGAGTACAGTTTGTTACCCGTATTTAATTGCTAATAGGAAGATGGAACAAGCAAGCTGGATTTCTGGTAACACCATGAAAGCACCAAAGAAATATTCACATTTGCACAGGTAAGTGAGGCACTCGGAGCTCTTTATCCGATAGATTCCTCATGGGAAGTTAGGGTGCACTGAAACACTTCTTCAAAAGCGTCCAGAAAAGGCTCAGTGATTTCATCAACTGTGACATGTCTCTGGAGTTCTTCGCTCAGGGAGGTGACACCCATCCCTTCGAGTCCACAAGGAACAATGTGATTAAACCACGTAAGATCTGTGCAGCAGTTCAGCGCCAGCCCATGAGAGGTTATATGCCTTCCACAATGGACACCTGAAAAGCAAAACATACATGTCACCTCGTTCAGTGCTATGTACCACACACCACCCCTCCCCCAAAGTCATCTTAAATGTCAGATCCCAAGGCCAGAAAGGACCATCGTGATCATCTAGCCTGACCTGTAAAACACAAGCTACAGAACTTCCCCCAAATAACCCCTAGAGCAGATCTTTCAGAAAAACATCCAATCCTGATTTAAAAATTACCAGCCCTTGGCAAGTTGTTCCAATGGTTAAATATCCCCTTCACACTAAGACTCCTATCCACCTTACCACATAAGTTGCCCAGCTGATGAGGCACCAATGCTGTAGTGCTTATCAGCAGTGAGGGCGCTGAGACCATAGCTTATCACGTTCACCAATACGGTCTCAATGTTTCCTTGTACTCCCCCACCATCTGTTATCTCATCTTACACTTCAACTGTAAGTTCTTTGGGGGCAGAGACCTGCCTGTCTGCACTGTATTTGTGACTGGGGTTCCCAGGCTCTAATATAATACAAATCTAGCCCAGGGCACTGGGTTCATTGTTATTGCAGAGACATGCAGGCATGGTGTGCAGTCCCTCATGAGGAAGTGAAATTCTTGTAAATATCTGCTTGTTAACCAGGCAAATCCTGCCTATTAGCAGGATTGGCTCTGGTAGCGAATGAGGACAAAGGACAGCATGATGTGCATGTTCGCAGTCATACATAGTAGATCCCTGATTTTCCTGCTTTGCACTGCACAACAGGAGAGCTGGGATTCTACACTACTGTACTGTGACCATTGTTTTTAGAGAATCATAGAGCTTTTCAGTAGCAGAAAATTTCCAGGAATTATTAAGGCCCACGTCCTGAAAGATTTACACATGTGCACAATTTTAGTCAGAGGAGTAATCCAATGAGATTACACACATGAGTAATGGTACACACGTGCAGAAATCTTTCCAGGACTGAGGCATAAAAATGTAGTTCCTAGTGATTTACAAGTAACCCCTAAGATTATTAGAATTGAGATTAGCGTGCGGGGGGGATCTCTATTATTTCAGTATGTGGACTGCCTTTAGCCACACTCCATGTATAATCAGGTCACACTCTACCTGCTATTTTCCATGGATCTTTCACACAGCAGCACATGAAAGGAGAAGCAGTTTAATAAAGGCTACGCTACGGCCTTGTCTCTGCTAGAAAAGGATCTGCCAGTGTAACTATACCAGCAAACCATCTTAGTGGAGGTGCCGTTTGTACCAGGAAGAGTGCATTTGCTTGTATAACTTATATCAGTTCCCTAAATGAAATAAACGATATCAGCAAAAGCATGGTTTTGCTTGTATAACTGCATCTACACTTGTGCTTTTGCCAACACCATCAGGTCAGTTATGGGGTGTGATTTTTTCCACGCTTGATAACATAGCTACACTGGCAAAAATTTTAAGGGTAGACCAGGTCTACGCTAGGAGCTATACTGTCAAAAACCTCTAGTGTGGACATATTTATATTGGTATAGAAGTGCTTATTGGATTTCCCTGACCAGGATGAACGATACCAGTATAAACACCGTTATAACTGTGTCTATACTACCGCTTTACTGGCATATCTACGTTAGTAAAAATCACACCCCAAACCAACACAACAATGCCAGTAAGACTCATTAGAGCAGACCAGGCGAAGCAGAAAAGCATGGCCTTGATCCTGCACTGAAAACCCCATGGGTGGATCCCTACATCCGTGCTGAGCCCCACTGGAGTCTGTGCGGTTCATTGCAGCATCAGGGCTTGTGATCATAAAACCACAAACACTGGTGGGGCACTTGGGCGGGTGCAAAACCTGAAACTACTCTTAACTCACTCAAGGACGCTCAGCCCCATCTCCTGCCAACTTCCCAGGAGCTCCCCAAGTCTCCACTTGTCCCCTAATCCTCTACCTCTCTGCTGCCCCCCATGACCTCCTGCCTTCTCCTCAGGGACCCCCTGAACCCCTGCATCCCCCGACTGCTACCCCCATTTCCCCTGCACCCCTCTTCCTGTCTCCTCCCCAGGGACCCTGAGCCCCCAACATACCCCAACCCCCACCTCTCTCCTGCCCCCCATTTTGCCCCCACCCTCTTCCTGTCTCCTCCCCAGGGACCCTGAGCCTCCCACATACCCGAACCCCCACCTCTCTCCTGCCCCCCATTTTACCCCCACTCCTCTTCCTGTCTCCTCCCCAGGGACCCTGAGCCCCCCACATACCCCAACCCCCACCTCTCTCCTGCCCCCCATTTTACCCCCACTCCTCTTCCTGCCTCCTCCCCAGGGACCCGGAGCCAACTACATCACCCAACCCCCACCTCTCTCCTGCCCCCCATTTCCCCTGCACCCCTCTTCTTGCCTCCTCCCCAGGGACCCCGAGCCCCCCCCATTTCCCCCTCACTCCCTTCCTGCCCCGGGACCCCCCGCACTTCTCCCAGCCCCCCGCCTCCCCCCGGAACCCGGCCCGGCGCAGAGCTCGCGGCCCCGCAGCCACACGCCGGTGGAGGGCGGCGGCACGGCGCACGGGGCGGGCAGGCCCAGGCGCGCAGCGAGAGGCCGAGGCGCCGCGGGTCCAGCACCGGGTAAGCCAGCAGCTGGCCCGGGCCGTGGAAGGTGAGCAGCGCCCAGCGCCCGCAGCCGCCGCTCCTCGCCCGCCGGGTCGGGGCTGCCCTGCAGCCCGCGCGTGTACACGGGCCCCGCCGGCTCGGAGAGCAGCAGCCAGCCCGCCGCGCCTGGCCCCACGCAGCGCTCCTGCGCCGCCAGCAACTCCGCGTAGGGCAGCCGGCCGGGCCCGCATCGCCCCGCCGCTGCCGGCCAGAATGCCTGCCTGGCTGCCTGGGGGAGCGCGGGGCGGGGGGCGACTCGAGGCGGGGCTGGGAGTGGGGTAGGGCAGGGTGGGGTAGGGCTCAGAGGCGGGGGAAGGCAGGGTGGGGTAGGGGTCAGAGATGGCACTGGGGTGGAGGCTGGGGGAAGGCAGGGTGAGGTAGGGGTCAGAGGTGGGGTAGGGGAGGCAGTGTGGGGTAGGGCTCAGAGGCGGGGGAAGGCAGGGTGGGGTAGGGGTCAGAGGTGGGGTAGTGGAAGGCAGGGTGGGGTAGGGGTCAGAGGTGGGGGAATTAGGGTGGGGTAGGGGTCAGAGATGGCACTGGGGTGGAGGCGGGGGAAAGGCAGGGTGAGGTAGGGGTCAGAGGTGGGGTAGGGGAGGCAGCGTGGGGTAGGGCTCAGAGGCGGGGGAAGGTAGGGTGGGGTAGGGGTCAGAGATGGCCCTGGGGTGGAGGCGGGGGGAAGGCAGGGTGAGGTAGGGATCAGAGGTGGGGTAGGGGAAGGTAGGGTGGGGTAGAGGTCAGAGATGGCACTGGGGTGGAGGCGGGGGGAAGGCAGGGTGAGGTAGGGGTCAGAGGTGGGGTAAGGGAGGCAGGCTGGGGTAGGGCTCAGAGGCGGGGGAAGGTAGGGTGAGGTAGGGGTCAGAGATGGGGTAGGGGAAGGTAGGGTGGGGTAGGGGTCAGAGATGGCACTGGGGTGGAGGCGGGGGAAGGCAGGGTGGGATGGGGTCAGAGGTGGGGTAGTGGAAGGCAGGGTGGGGTAGGGTCAGGTGGATCTGGGGGTGGAGTCAGAAGCAGGGGAAGGTAGGTTGGGGTAGTGTTCAGAGATGGCGCTGAGGTGGAGTCAGGGGTGGGGTAGGGGGCAGGGGGTGGAGCTGAGGTTAGGCTGGGATGGGCTGTGAGTTGGGTCAGGTGGGTGAGGGGTTGGGGTGGGGTGTGGGATGCGGTAGGGGACAGAGGAAGGGTAGGGTGAGAGTAGAGGTTAGGTGAAGCTGGGGATAGGGTGGGATGGGGAATCAACGTTGGGGTTGTGTGATGAAGTGGGGGAATTGTCTTGTTTTTTTCTTGTTTTTCCAATGGTTTGCATGCAGAGGGGGCGGGACTCAGTTTCCCTGGGTGTTACTGGTTTAACGAGGTGATGGGAGAGGGAGTTTGTTGTTACAGAGGACCAGCTAGGGAACTTGGGACACCAGCCAATGGCCTGGAGAATGGATACCCCAGCGACTGGCGACCTGGTGACCCAGAGGTCCAGCTCAGGAGTCGCAGCCAGTTCTGGCCAGTGGGAGGACAATGAGCTGTAAAGAGAGGACCCCCGGTGACCTAACAAGCCGGTTCCAGCCAGAGGGGGCCAGAGGACGGAAGAGAGGAGAGGAGGCCCAGGCGACCCTGTTTACCTGGAGAGAAGACAAT
Source organism: Chrysemys picta bellii (assembly GCF_011386835.1). Lineage (NCBI taxonomy): Eukaryota > Metazoa > Chordata > Testudines > Emydidae > Chrysemys > Chrysemys picta. The sequence goes on along the minus strand of NW_027052771.1, from coordinate 12,482 downwards.
GGACAGAGGCAGGGCTTGAGGGTGGTGATATCAGATGCCCATCTGGGAAGCAGGAGGGCTCTGGGCTGGAGAGGGAGAGCAGGCAGAGCCCACCTGGATGCAGGGGAGACTTGGATGTGCTGTGCTGAGGGAAGCCAGGCTCGAGGGCCCTAAGAGTTTCCTGTGCTATGTTCAGACGCTCAATAAACCTTCTTGTTTTACACTGGCTGAGTGTCACTCCAGTCTAGAGAACAGGGTTACATTATTCCCTTTGGGGAGTGGAGGCCCTGGGGGTCCAGAGCGAGTGGACTCCCTGAGGGGGCCACGGCGAGAAACAGGTGTGCTAAGGCTCCGAGGGGTGCGGCTCCAGGAGGTGGAGGGGCTTAACCCCCAAGAGAGAGTGGACCCCCGACAAGGGCTGGCACACTGAAGGGGGTTCCTCCCAGGGACCGCACAGGGCCAAGAGTGGGCACGATCTGTGAGTCCGTGACAGGTTGATTTCACATAGAATAGGGATCTGATGCATAAGGAGGGCAGGGGTGGGAGTCTGGGGGTGGAGCAGGAGGTGGGGGGAGCAGGAGGTGGGGTGGGGTGAAGTTAGGTAAAATGTAGTTGGTTATTCTGTGCTCTTAGCCCCATGCCTATATGCCAAGTGTGTGACCCATCAACAGATGAAGCTTTGCTTTCCCCACCATTGCATCACCTCTCTTATTATTTAATTTAAGTGGAATTGATGCTTTCCAGTGGTTTACATGTAATGTCCTTTTAACTGACTCTGGTGAGTTAGAGTCATAGAGATTAAGGCCAGAAGAGACCATCAGATCATCTAGTGTGACCCCCCTGTATATCACAGGCCACCAACACCACCCAGCATGCGTATACTAACCCAACAACCCAAATTAGACCGAAGTATTCCAGCCCACTGGAGACTAGACTGTTATGTGCCACAGGGAGACAATACAAGGGACCAAGATGCATCAGTGCCTGAGGCCCCTGCAATGGCAGGGACATGATTAAGTGAGATAGACCCAGATATAACTTTGGCAAGTGACCCTCATTCCACGCTGCAGAGGAAGGTGAAAACCCCCCAAGGTCACTGCCAGACTGACCTGTGGAAAAATTCCTTCCCTATCCCACGTATGGCAATCAGTCCCTGAGCATGTGAGCAAGAATAGCACCTGAGAGAGCGTGCTTGGTGCCGCCCACCTCAGAGCCCTGGCCCTCCTTATCCAGTGTCCATTTCCAGCCCAGGCCATCTCTGGTGCTTCAGAGGAAGGAGACAAAAACAAATAAACAAAACAATAAAAAAAAACCCAAAACAGAATACATTGGGTGGGGGAGAAAAATAATCCCCTTTTGATCCCTACAGGTGGCTGGCTGAAACCCTGATGAAGGAAACATAAGCTGGAAGTGAGCCCTGCCCCTTACCATTAGAAGCAACCCTGTCAGACAATTGCACTCATAAATTTGTCCAGCTCTGTCTTAAAATTCATGAAGTTCCACAACTCCTACTGGGAGCGAGCTGCCCTGGAGATTCTTATACAGTGCACAGCCCCTGTTCTGTGCTCCATTGCACATTAGAACAGTACAGAGAATGGCCAGCAAATCCTAAAAGCAATCCCAGCAGACACAACTAGTGGGTGCATGGCACATGTGTCAGGTTATCACCATGCTAGCCGCACAGACTGCTGTTGGCACAGTGCAGGGCCTGTGACTTGTGCAATTGTAAGCCCCGTGGTAGGTTTCATTAGGGTTACCATATTTTGTGCCTCCTAATGGAGGACACTCCCGGGGGCCCCGGCCCCGCCCCCAGCCCCGCCCCCCGCCCCAACTCCGCCCCCTCCCAAAGTCTCCGCCCCCTCCCCTGCTTCCCGCGAACATTTAATTCGCGGGAAGCCTGAAGCAGGTAAGGGGGGGGGTGTGGGGGGGAGGAGGCGCGGCCCCGGCCGACCACCCCCGGCTCCCGGCTCCCAGCCCCGCGGGCCCGGCTCCCCGACCCCGGCCCGGCTCCCAGCCCCGCGGGCCCGGCCCGGCTCCCAGCCCCGCGGGCCCGGCCCGGCTCCCCGACCCCGGCCCGGCTCCCAGCCCCGCGGGCCCGGCCCGGCTCCCCGACCCCGGCCCGGCTCCCAGCCCCGCGGGCCCGGCCCGGCTCCCCGACCCCGGCCCGGCTCCCAGCCCCGCGGGCCCGGCCCGGCTCCCCGACCCCGGCCCAGCTCCCCGAGCCCGGCTCCCAGCCCCTCGGGCCCGGCCCAGCTCCCCGGCCCCGCGGGCCCGGCCCGGCTCCCCGAGCCCGGCTCCCAGCCCCGCGGGCCCGGCTCCCAGCCCCGCGGGCCCGGCCCGGCTCCCCGGCCCCGCGGGACTGGCCCGGCACTGCGACCCTGGCCCGGCCTGGCCCCCGGCCCGGCACCGCGCGCCCGGCCCGGCTCCCGGCCCCGCAACCCCGGCCCCGCACAAAGAGGCCCCGGCCGAGCCTCCCGATTTTCCCGGACATGCCCGGCTTTTGGGGATTTCCCCCCGGACGGGGATTTGAGCCCCCAAAAGCCGGACATGTCCGGGAAAATCCGGACGTATGGTAACCCTAGTTTCATTTCAGGCAGAAGTAAGGAAAGGAGCTTCCCAGCCTGAGAGGGGATATTCCCCACATGACATTTAGTATAGCTTAGTTCATGTTTTTTTTTTTTAGAAGGCAGCAAAATATATTGTTTGAGTTTTTTCTTAAACAAAAACAAAACTGCAAGCAGCTCATCTCACAGCAACAACTCTACAGCAAAACTCCAGTGTTCCCCTTACCCAGCATTCACAAGCACGCTCCAGGAACATAGCAACCTGTGATGAGTAACCCTACCATAATAAAACCAGAGCAAAACTCCCCAGCACTCATGAGCAGCCTTATAATAACAAACCCATTTGTACAAAATGGAGCTAAAGAATTTTAATAACAAAATAAAGTCTAGAATTATATTGTATTTAAACTTACAAATGATTATTGTGAATCATAGAAGATTAGGATTGGAAGAGACCTCAGGAGGTCATCTAGTCCAACCCCCTGCTCAAAGCAGGACCAACACCAACTAAATCATCCCAGCCAGGGCTTTGTCAAGACGGGCCTTAAAAACCTCTAAGGATGGAGATTCCACCACCTCCCTAGGTAACCCATTCCAGTGCTTCACCACCCTCCTAGTGAAATAATGCTTCCTAATATCCAACCTAGACCTCCCCCACTGCAACTCCATCCTCCTTGTAACCCCACTTCAGGTAGTTGAAGGCTATCAAATCCCCCCTCACTCTTCTCTTCTGCAGACTAAACAACCCCAGTTCTCTTCCTCGTAAGTCATGTGCCTCAGCCCCCCTGATAATTTTCGTTGCCCTCCGCTGGACTCTCTCCAGTTTGTCCACATCCTTTCTGTAGTGGAGGGCCCAAAACTGGATGCAGTACTCCAGATGTGGCCTCACCAGTGCCGAATAGAGGGGAATAATCACTTCCCTTGATCTGCTGGCAGTGCTCCTACTAATGCAGCCCAAAATGCCGTTAGCCTTCTTGGCAACAAGGGCACACTGCTGACTCATATCCAGCTTCTCATCCACTGTAATCCCCAGGTCCTTTTCTGCAGAACTACTGCTTAGCCAGTCGGTCCCAGCCTGAAGCAGTGCATGGGATTCTTCCATCCTAAGTGCAGGACTCTGCACTTGTCCTTGTTGAACCTCATCAGATTTCTTTTGGCCCAATCCTCCAATTTGTCTAGGTCACTCTGGACCCTATCCCTATCCTCCCACGTATCTACCTCTCCCCCCAGCTTAGTGTCATCTATGAACTTCCTGAGGGTGCAATTCATCCCATCATCCAGATCATTAATAAAGATGTTGAACAAAACCGGCCCCAGGTCTGACCCCTGGGGCACTCCGCTTGATACCGGCTGCCAACTAGACATCGAGCCGTTGATCACTACCCATTGAGCCCGACAATGTAGCCAGCTTTCTATCCACCTTATAGTCCATTCATCCAATTCATACTTTTTTAACTTGCTGGCAAGAATACTGTGGGAGACCGTACCAAAAGCTTTACTAAAGTCAAGATATATCACGTCCACCGCTTTCCCTATATCCACAGAGCCAGTTATCTCATCATAGAAGGCAAGCAGGTTGGTCAGGCATGACTTGCCCTTGGTGAATCCATGGTGACTGTTCCTGATCACCTTCCTCTCCTCCAAGGGCTTCAAAATGGTTTCCTTGACCGGTCTGTAGTCCCCCGGGTTTTCCTTCTTCCCTTTTTTAAAGATGGGCACTATATTTGCCTTTTTCCAATAAGAGTAAATAGTTTTAATTATAGTTTGTTTTAAAAATTAGGACTAAGATCCTGAGTGGGTTGAAATTAACCATGTCGGGCCTTTAGAGAATAACCAAATGATCCAATCTTAGCTTTTAAGTACTATTCTATAAAATATTCCAATTTCACCGAACTGCTAAATGAGTCAATCATTAAAAACAAAATAAACTGTACCCAGTGAGCTCTTGTAAAGCTGTTGTTTCAAATTATCAATTAGATTAATCATATAAAAGTTACAATTCATGCATTTAGTGTTTATAGAGCTATCAACTGCATTAGTAAACTCTGACTTTATCACAAATCTTATTTTCTGGATATCTACTCTTAGTAATTCTAAACAAATTAGCTCTCACCTCAGCCAACAGCCTTTTTGCAAGTACTACAGTGCGGTTACTGTTGTACTGGAGAAATTGCAATAAAGGCAGAAGTGAATGATAAGAGGCACTTTCTTCTGTTTACCTACTCCTTTGTTGGAAAGGAGTAAAGGTAACAAAGGTCTACAAGATTAGTGTAGCCTGGGAAAAAGCACCATCAAATAAACACAGTCGTACTGTGCCAGGTCACGCTCGACCACATTTAGCCAGTTTCCTTAAACAACTGCACTGGCTTGCCTCCATTCAGTTCAGGATCCAGTTTAGTTCAGCACTGCTCTCTTTATCACCAATTCCTGATCTCACTAATTGACTTCAGTGGAGTTACTCTGGATTTACACTACTGCAACTGAGGCTATAGCACTTCACTGTAGATGCTAGGTACGTAAATGGGAAAAGCCCTTCCCGTCAGTGTAGGTAATCCACCTCCCCCCGAGGCGGAAGATAGATCAACAGAAGAATTCTTCCATCAACGTAGCACCGTCTACACGGGGTGACTTAGGTCAGCTTAACAACGCTGCTCAAGGTCGTGGATTTTTCAATCCCCAGACCAATGTAGTTAAACTAAATTAATTTTCTAGTGTAGACCAGGCCTGAGATCAGAATCTGGCTTGCTGTGTCTGCCCTTAGCAGAAGAGATTTGCATATTGTGCCAAGATTTTGTGTGTGTCTGTCTGTATGTATATCAAGTTATTTCCTTTTTTGTGATTAATCATCACATTTTTGCTGGACATCAAAGCCAAATGCTCTTCCTTTTTGGCTTGCTGTGGTGGTGCATGCGTAAGATCAGGAAAATGGTATGTAATAGGTCCGGGATCCTTTGTAAATAAGAAGCCAAGAATTAGCTTGGTCGTATACTTACAATATTTACTGTCAATATCCGGCTTTTGAAGCCGAGAGGATATGGAGAATTTGCATGGAACACAGCAATAGATGGCTCAATGTTTCTCCAGATATAAGGGCATAATAATTTTTGTAAAGAGTGCGTACAATGTTGCATTTTTCCAGAACATGACTCACCATTCAGGGTAACTGCACCTGTATTTCTCCCCCTCCCCTGAGGTCCAGCAAGGGCACTCCCTCTCGGCTTCCCCAGCTGTTGCCTGCGTCTCAGTCCCATCTGAGCAGGGTATGGCTCTGCTGCACAGTTCTCTGCCTTCACTGCAGAGACTAAATAGACTTGCTTGTTTTGTCTTCAGATACTGATAACAGAGAGTTGTTGCAGATATAAGGTAAAAAGCACGACAGTGAAAACATTAAAAACGAGAACAGAACCTCAACCTATACACATGCTAACATGCATTCTGGCAGGCCCTATCCTTCCAACCCTACACTGAGGATTGGGACCCTCTGTGGACCAAAGGTCACATCTGTTTGCTGGATCAGGAAGAAGACCCTGAGTCCATTTAAACCCAGATCATTTATCCAAAAGATTTCTCCTTGTCTCTTGGTCCCTGGAGAATCCAGTTTGAACTAGGATAGGCATATCTCTGCAGGAGGGTGGTTTCAAAGGGTTGGTAAGGAGGAAGTTCATTAGTATCCTCCTGCTACTAGAGAAGATACATACAATGCCACAATAACATATACACAATTGCATTTTTAATACAATGTACAAAGGTATTTACCCTAATCCAGTAAGGTTTAGTTTAATTCAGTAAAGTTTAGCTTAATTCCATAAAGTTTGTTCAGGATATTACAGGATCTTGTCAGTCTGCCACAGCAGAAGCACACAATGTTATTACCGTAGTGCAGTGATTCTCAAACTTTTGTACTGGTGACCCCTTTCACATAGCAAACCTCTAAGTGCGACCCCCCATATAAATTAAAAACATGTTTTTATATATTTAACACCATTATAAATGCTGGAGGCAAGGCGGGGCTTGGGTTGGAGGCTGACAGCTCACTACCCCCCAGGTAATAATCTCATGACCCCCTGAGGGGTCCCGACCCCCAGTTTGAGAACCCTGGCCATAGTGCCTTCATCTGAGTACCACAACGCACTTTACAAACAACCGTGCCTCTTGAAATCTCTATAATTGTTTTTTATTAAAATAGCGGCGTCCCATTGTGCTAGGCACTTTACCGGAAGTAGAAGTCCTTGCCCTGAGGAGCTTGCCATCAAATTCAAGACATGGATCCACAGAGTATATAACGAAGTAGGAAGGTATAACAAGTAGGAAGGAGCAGGAAAGGGAGGACAAGGGTCACAGCAATGAGAACAAACATTAATATAGGCCAGCTTTGTAAAGCAGGTATCCTCCTCATTTTATACAGCTACTAAATGAGACTCAAAGGGTGAAATCCTGGCTCCATTGAGGTCAATGACAGACCTAAACTGAGACTCTTAAGAAGAATCCAAATCTCCTTTTAAGAACATCACATCTGAGAAGTGTTGTGACTTCTTGACTCCCTGCACACAAAGGGCCCCCTTTGTGCCACATTCCAAGCCTGGCAGAGATTCCAATTGCTTCATCCGTCTCTTTATTACTGTTTTTATTGTTTGTATTGCAGTAGCCCCAGACCTGGACTGGGCCCCATTGTGCTAGGTGCTGTACAAACACAGAACAGGAAAAGGATCCTTGCCTGAACGAGTTACAGTTGACGTTTATTTCGCCAACCAGAGCATCTTCATCTTTTTTTTCTAGCATGTTGGAAGCATGAAAGTTTTGTATTAATAACCTTGGACTGTGAGATTCCTTTAACACACCTTACAACTGTGACCGTGTCCAGCTTCTCTCATGATTTCATGCACTGTGGTGCACTTCCTGTCTCCAAACTCAGGAACTGGTTACAGTGTGATGGCCTGTGAAGTCCCAGCAGAATGGCACTTCTCTGTGAAGGACCCCATCTCCATTCATGGAGATACTGAAGATGCTGACAGCTAGTTTCAAACACTGCTTTGAAAATTCATATTTTTCTCCATAGATTTAGGCCCAGCTCCACAAAGGTTAAATGCCTTTGTGGATTAGTGCTTAGCAAATATTGAACTACCTACGGCAATTAGAAATAACCATCCGGACTGAACGCGTAGAACATCTTAAGGGTCCTGGTGAGTTGTGATTAGAGCCAAAACCATTATGTACAGCATATTCATTGACCCAAAACTACATTCCTGAGGCTGTGACGGAAGCAAGAAACACAAGGATATCCACATTTAAGGCTGACCTCCAGGCCGCACGCACAGCAGGGTGTATTAAGGAAGTAGTTTAGGAAATTCCCTGCTGTGGCTGGGGATTGGAGGTCAGCCTGTGGAGTGAATTTCCTTATTTTTCTTTGCTGCCATCACCACCACAGCAGACTTTTGATTCAATTAGGGCCCAATCCAGCAAGATGCCGAGCTGCCTTAAATAACATTCAAGCCAATGGGATCTGAGGACATTCAGCATCTCACAGGATCAGGCTTTTTATGAATTTCATTCCGAGCGGGCATGAGGTTCACTGCCTTGGAGACTGAAGTAATCTCTTTATTCGCCAAATAGTGGATCAACTTCAAAGAGCAAGCCACCCCACCCCCGCCCACAGCCCTGTCAATGTGTCTCAACAATGACCAAGAGTCACCTGCTGTGGAGTCAGAGGGGAATTCACTTTCCATATCCAAAAGCCGTCCAGAGTACTGATTAATGCTAACTGTGGTGGTGTTTTTGTGATAGGTGCACCTGTCTGCATGGAACTAGAGTGAGACCCACCAAACTAATTTACCATATGCCACACTACAGACCAGAGTGAGGTTCAGATCCAACACCTGCAGGTGAAAGGCTCTGTATCTCATTACCAGTTCCCTGAGCCTCCCCTTCCCACAGACATTTGCACTGATGACATGTAGCTTTTAAAAATGCCTTTTCCCAATGTAATTAATGAGGTCTATTCCAGTCTTCGGGCTGGGGGTTTGTTATTTAATATTTTTATATAGCACCGTAAGTGGGGATTGGGGACATGTTTTGTCAACTTTGTATAGCACCATAAGTGGGGATAGTGCTTTATAAAGAGAATAAATATATCCCCCATATTTCTCTGCACTTACTATCTCAGATCCTGATGCTTCCAAAGTAATGCACATTGGAAAACATAATCCAACTATATGCACAAAACGATGGGAGTTTTGCTCCCTTTGTCAACAGATCGTGTCCACATTCGGGGCACCATTGTTGACAAGATGAGCAATGCACTGTGAGTGTGTATCCCACAGTGCCTGGTGACATCATCTGTCGCTAGGTGTTGTGGGAAGGCGGAAACGGAGCGAGGTGCATCCTGGGATGTGCAAAATGTCCCATCATGCACTGCTTTGTGTCCCAGCCCTCCAATGGTTTCCGGCTTCCTTTTGCGCCGTTTTTCCAACTATCAGTCTTTGCAAGCGCGCGACAGCATCTGCAATGAGAGAGGATGGATCCCGCACTTCTCTCCTATGCGCTGTTAGCTGTCGTGAGGACATTGCACATGGCAGTACCGTTACTCGCAAAGTTACTGACAGAAGGAATTGCAGGCACCCGAGTGTGATATGGACAGCAGTAACTTATCAATGCTTTTGGCATTCACAGAGCAGCTGCATATGATAGACCGTCGCTTTTGGGCTAGGGAAACAAGCCCTGGTTGGTGGGATCGCATTGTCATGCAGGTGTGGGTTGATGACCAGTGAGTACAGAATTTTAGGATGTGTAAAGCAACCTTCCTGGAGCTATGTGCTGAGCTGGCCCCTAACCTGCGGCGCAGGGACACCGGAATGAGAGCTGCCCTTTCAGTAGAGAAGCATGTTGCAATCGCTGTGTGGAAGCTGAGGAATCCAGACTGCTACCGGTCAGTTGCAAATCAATTTGGAGTGTGGAAGTCCACTGCTGGGGCTGTATTACTCCACGTGTGCAGGGCAATAAATCGCATGCTGCTGCAGAGGACTGTGACTCTGGGAAATGTACATGAAATAGTGTCTGGCTTTGCAGAGATGGGTTTCCCTAACTGTGGCGGGACGATTGATGGCGCACACATTACAATTTTAGCGCAAAATCACCTTCCCTCTGAATACATCAGTAGGAAGGGATACTTCTCTGTGGTGTTGCAGGCGCCTGTGGATCACCGTGGGTGTTTCAGAGACATCAATGCAGGCTGGTCTGGAAAGGTGCATGACGCTCACATCTTCAGGAACAGTGACCTGTACAGAAAGCTGCAGGCGGGGACTTTCTTTCCAGACCAGAAGATCACAGTTGGGGATGTGGAAATGCGCATAGTAATCCTGGGAGACCCGGCTTACCCCTTACAGCCCTGGCTCATGAAACCTTACACAGGGCCCCTGGACAGCAGCATGGAGCGGAGCAGGTGCTGCATGATAGTTGAAAGTGTCTTTGGCCATTTGAAAGCTCGCTGGAGGTGTCTCTGTGGCAGGTAGACCTTACTGAGGATAATATTCCTGTGGTCATAGCCGCGTGCTGCACTTTGACAATGAGGGGCACTAACACATGTCTGCCGTGGAGGTGCTTCCCTGGGGCATCCATGTTAAATTTTGGGGCCCAAGATCCATGTGAGAAAATGCTTTAGAAGCCTGTTCCCGATACTGCACTTATTGCTATACGATTTTGTAGAACACAGAATAAAAACATTGTCCCATTAGAAACCTTTGCCTTTATTTATTGTTAAAACCTCACAAGTGTATGGAGCACCAACCCTCATTGTCCAAGCTGTGACAGGGGGTGGAGTGATGGGGAAACTGAGGAGCACTGTGAAGTGAAAAGGGAATGTGTGGGCGTAGGGGGGGGTGGGGTTGGCAAAGAATTGTGCATGTGCACATACTGCAGTGGAGGTCGACCCCAGATCTGTTCAGTCTGCAGCTGTATTAAAGACTTGAGCATCTGTGTCTGATCTTCCATAACTTTTATCATCCGCTCTGTCGCTTGCCTAGCAAATGCTGCATTCCCTTTTCTGTCCTGTCTTTCGGCTTCCCAGCACTCTTTGTGTTCCGTAGTCTGTCTCTCGTCGCGCTGCAGCACCTCTCTGAACATATCTTCTTTGCTGGGTCTTGGCTTCTTCCTTATCTGCCAAAGCCGGTCGGCAGGGGTGCGTGGTGCGTTCCTCGAGGTCTCGGCTGCTGTGGACAATACATAGAAGAGGGATTGTTACAGGGGATGGATCACTTGATGATTACCTGTTCTGTTCATTCTCTCTGGGGCACCTGGCCACTGTCGGAAGAGAGGATACTGGGCTAGATGGACCTTTGGTCTGACCCAGTATGGCCATTCTTATGTTCTTACATTCCAGCAAACGATTGAAACATTTTGTTAACAAGGGCCTTTTGCAACTAGTAGCAATCACTTTATCACTGGCTCTGGGCAGGCACACTGCTCCGCAAGCACCCCAGTCATGGTGAGTGTCGGGATCGGGGGGAGGGTGGTTGTGCGTATGGAGAATACAGTCACGGTTTGCAGTGCAGCTTTGCAGGGAACTCATTCTAAAATTATCACACACTTTTCCACAGGCGGGCACACCTCTAGCTGACATCTCACTGCTGCAGGTAAGCAGGGAAACCAGGGCGCAACTACTGCATGCTTGTGGCTTTCACCCCGGTCTATATGCAGCTCAGCTATGTGCCGCTTTGTTCCCAGCTCCAGCGATTGCTAAATGGCAGGGGACAGTTTCCTACAATGGGGGAACTAACAAGGCTGCAATCCCTTGGAATCTGTGGCAGAGGATTAACAAGTACCTCTTGGAAACTTTCCAGAGCCCCTCTCTGGAGATTTCCATGGAGATCTTGATGTCCATCGACACCCTGCTTGGCAATGCAGATTAGCTGCATAGGACGATGTCCAGCTCTCATAAAAACACAACCTGCCTCCCACTCTTCTATTCCCTACACAAGCCACAGCAATTTACCTGGTGTCTCATCTGCTTCCTGCTCCCCGGAGAGCACTTCTGGAGTGGAGAAAAGTTCCTGGCTGTCTGCCCCACCTGAAGACCCCTCTGGGAGCTACACATCCTCTTCTACCTCCACTTCTTCATCCAGAATTTCAGACTCCGGGTTAGCTACTCTTTTTGCTGCCTCTGAAGTATCCACGGGGCTATCGACAATGGAAGTGGGGTCACCACCGAGGATAACATTCAGGACCTTATAAAAGCAGCAGGTCTTAGGTGCAGCACCGGAGCAATGGTTTGCCTTCCACGCCTTATGGTACACCTGCCTCAGCTCCTTTATTTTCGCTCTGCACCGCTGCGTGTCCCGATCACAGCCCTTTTCACACAATCCTCGAGAAATTTGCCCATATGTGTCCTGATTCCTACGGGGTCACTCGACAGCTGTGATTGAACAGACTCCTCTCCCCATATACTGATCAGATCCAACAGCTCCGCGGTGGTCCAAGCGGGAGTGCGTGTGGTGCGATAGCCAGCCATGCTCACCTGGGAAGATGCCAGGACACCTCTTCACACTGAGCCAGCAAGCAGGAAATGGGATTTCAAATTCCTGGGGCTTGCAAGGGGGAGGGGCGGATTGCCTAAAGGGCAGCGGAGTTCAAACTGCTGACCAGAGCGGCAGCATGGGAATTGTGGGACACTTTCTGGAGGCCAATAAACGGTTACAGCCCCCCCTGCCCTGGTAACGCGGCATGACCCCGGGCTCCCTGCTGCCCACGTCAATGGCAGGGCCTGGGGACCCAGCACGTCCCAGGTAGTGACTGAGTGTGGATGGAAAGTTCCCTTGGATTTCGCCCTTCTCTCTCTGATAACCCATCATTGACCAAACCCCCCAGATTTCCTCCATTTCCCATTGAATTCCCAAATTAGATGTACAACCCCCTTCAGCTCAGCCCTGTCTCTCTCGTTACTGGTGATTG